>NW_020837962.1:14867102-14906228 GCF_003676395.1 Aethalodelphis obliquidens
CCGTGTCCCCTGCATCGGCAGGCGGACTCTCAACCACTGCGCCACCAAGGAAGCCCCCCTCAAGTTATTTTTATAGGAATAAAGAATATCAAATTATTTCTCAATTGTATATATTTGGTTTTTTCTACAGAGGAAGAGGACAATAAAGTATTATGAACTGTTATTTGTGTAAGTTTGTAAATTTTTTTAAGAAAGGACTTCAGAAAACAAGGCAGAGAATACGTTGAACAATGACTACTTCCAAATAATTCAAATAGAATCAAGCTTTGATTACAGGCTTGGTCAAATCAATGCTAAACAGCTTCTCTAAGAAAAGTATTCATTGGATTTATCTACTTTGTTTTTCACTAACTTGTCAAACTTTTTAATCTTTATTTTTAATTATAAAAGACAGTGCACAAACTCAAATAATCCCCAGGTGTATAATGTAAAAAGGAGACGTCCATCACACCATAACTACCAAAATTCCCATCCCCTAAGATAACTGCTGCTAAAAATTTAGAGAATCTCTCCTGACATTTTTTGAGCACACTTAGAAATCAAAAGCCTTTTCAGGTTCAAATGATGGCTTTGAATTTTCGTTAGGTATTAACAGTGTGGGAATTCACATTATTGCAGCAAATATCAGGTGTGAATTTACTGGAAATTGTTTTGAGATGTTACTTGGGGATAATAATAGCCAAAAAACTTTGGAAAATGAAAAAGCGTTATTTTTGAGGGAGTATGATTAGAAGAAAAATCATGGAATGATGCTGAAAGAGATATAAAGGACCATGGAAATTAAAAGGTAGAACACTTTACAAAACAAAATCTGAGATATGGAAAGATCATTTTTAAAAATATTTAAGACTTTGTAACAAAATCCAAACTGTTCCCATGACTTCATCCTTTGACATCATGTCTATTTCTCAGGCTTTTCTCAAGCTCTAAAGCACTGGCTAAGTGAATACTTACAGCAAGAGGTCACACATGGATGGCTTGGCCTTTGTGTCTTCCTGTGTTTGCAAAGTTTTTATTTACGCTGTAGTTGCCAACTAACAAGCCATATGTCTGTGGACTGAACATAATTCATGTACATGTGGATTACATATACATACACTTATGGTCCCTAAATACAAAAGTGTATTAATTTCTTTCCTTGAAAATCAGAAAACTGGCAATGCCTTGCCAAATTCCCACATGGCAACAATCCAGACAGGGCCCAGCAGTAGTTCTGTCGCCCTAATCCTTGCCAGTCTGGTCTTAGACCGATCCCTGCCTGACCCTGCAGACCCTTGCCTCAACCTCCTTGTCTGTCACTCTCTCAACATGTTAAGGACATGTTATGATGCAACTCCTACAGCATAACATGAAACCTGTTTAGTTTTAATCTGGACTAGGGATCAGGAAACCTGGGTTTCATTTGTGTCTTACTCACTTTGGATAGGTAAGGGTGGTTAAGCTGTCCCATGTCCCTTATCAAATGGGAAAAATACTGTTTTCGGTCAGAGCAATTTGAGGAGATGTAGGTTCTATGGAAAATGAAAATACTGTTTGTAATTTAGATTGAACATTGAAATGTGTGTATGTTTTGGACCTTAATTTGATCTGGTTTGCAGGCCCGCTATTCATCTGATAATGGATGATTGTTATCTGTTCATAACCTGATTGTTGCCCTACTCCCATGTCCTTACGCACAACAGCAGGAACAACCCTGGCTATCCTGGCACTTCCAGCATGGACTTGACCACACTAACCAATTCATGAAACTCTGTGTTCTGGAAATGGCCACGGTCAGTGAATCTGTACAATTTGGCTTCCAACCTGTTGGCCACTTCTTGTTGTTCCTTCCAAGGAAGGAAAGGATCGTCGGTGGAGCCAAACTGCACAATGTGAGGGCAGTTGGCTTTGATCTTCTCCCACTGCCAGGGGCGGCTGAAGTATCCTATGAGAAGAACACACAACCTCTCAGTGTCATGGATACTTTCCATTCTCACTACTCTAGTGAGGACCATGGCAGAGACTCAGAGAATCAGAGCCCAAGTGTTGAGTTAGAAGCCCTTCTTCAGTTTTCAGATCCGTAGGGCTTGATACCATAGCTACTGGTGAAGGGGGAGGCTAGGGCTCAGGGGTTCAGTTCTAGACTATGGGTTAGATAGTGGCTCACTGCCCTCTCTAAGTGCCTAACTTATACCTAAAGATGGGTGGTAAATATTCCTCATGTGCTGTTAGATTTTGTGTTAACCTGTTGGAAGACAGTGCTGTTTTACTACCTGAGCGTGCAGTCCCGTGGCTACAGGAAGGGCTCTTCCGGTTTCTGCCTTCAGACTTACCGCTTGCCCGTTCGTTGTCATCCCCCAGGTCAGACGTGTACGCAGACACTAACACGATAGCACACACCCGGTGGGTCTCTGTGTACCTGGAGCGAGAGGAATGGTGTAGCTGATGTTTAATGTTAAATCTGGTCCCAGAAAGTCAGTAAGCCATCCAAAACTCATTTGATTTAGCTTACAGAAAGCACATGCTATAGGCTGCTGAGGTTAGTAGGAAAAAGAGCAAGGAAAATGCAGAAACATGAGCCCGGTGGTTAATCACCTCACCTGGGCTACCTGAGTTTCTACTCTGTTTTCAAGGTAGTGCAAACCTCTTCCATAATTCTTTCTGAATAAACATAAAAAGTGTAATCATTCCCTTTGATGTGTGCATTCGTCGGCATTACTTGGTTGGTTAACATGTGGATTCCCAGGCTCAGCCCAGAGCATCTGATTCAGAGGATTGTGAGTGAGGCAAAGGAATCTGCATTCTAAGGCGTGACACCTCCCCAGCCCAGGTGACAGATGCAAGTGGTCTGTGACTGTACCATGCCAGAACTGTGCCTCTCTCACACACGCTTGTTTGCGTTGTCTTACCTCTGTCCCCCAAGGGCATCCCTCAAGGGCAGGTCTGAGCCTTCTCGATTTTTGTGACCCTGTTCCCTATAACAGTGCCCGGCAAACAGACACTCAGCTAACTGTAGACAGTTCCCTCACTGAGCAAAGGCCAGGGCTAAGGAAGGACCTAGAAAGGTAAGAGCTCAAGGAGGCCTTGGTGCCAGGCAAGGTTTAGGGTTGGTATTTTGTTCTCGTGCCTAAACTTTTTCCCCAATCTTTTGCTTTGAAAAATGTCAAACTTACCGAAAAGTGAGAACAAGCACCCAGATTCGTTAATTTTGCTACAGTTCACCCCTAAATACTTTAGCACGTATCCCCTAAGAACACGGCTGTGCTCTTATGTAACGACAGTATCATTCTTACACCTAATAAATTTAGCACCAAGACAGTAACATTACCTGTATTCATTTTTCCCTAGTTGTACCAAACTGTGCTTTAAAACATCTTTTCAATCCTAGATCTGGTCAAAGATCACGCGTTTGGTTTCATGACTCTTCAATCACTTTTAAATTTGTTTTAAATGAGATTGACGACTTTTAAGAATTTTAGGCCCATTCTCTTGTATGTTATCCCCTAAACTGAACTTGTTTCCTCATGATTAGGCTGAGGTGAAACACTTGGCAAGACCATTACGTAGGCAATGTTGTGTCCTTCCCACTCCACAACGATGGGCACACGATGCCAGTTTGTCCCATTACTGCTGAGACTGTCAGATTCCCTAGGGTGATACCCCTCAGATCCCTCCACTGTAAAGACACAATTCCCCCTTGTGATTAATAAGTAACTGTGGGGTAGTCCTCTGTGTCCTGTTCCCCTATGATCTTAGGCCCCATGGCTTTAGCATCTGGTTTTCTCCTTGCCTACCTTAACTTTAGAAGTTAATTTTTAGAAGGTTCCTGACAATCCTACAATAAATTTCAGGAGTCTTTAAAAGAAGCCACATCGTTATTAGCCAGCGGCCTGAGAAAAATTCAGTTGGCCTTGGGTTACCACAGATTTCAGCATAAAGGGCTTTCTTCATTTTCCGGACAACCCCTGGCAACTTATAAACACTATGTACCACAATTCTGTAGGTCCACATAGGAAAGCATTATTCTTGTAGCTCCACAGGTGTGGCTGAAAGGTTATGGAACTTGGCAAGATTTCTCTGACGATCGATTCACGTGACATCCTGAGGGGCTGCTGGGGACAAGAAGCCACACAAAAACCATAATCCTGGGACTTCCCTGGTGGCACAGTGGTTAAGAATCCGCTTGCCAATGCAGGAGACACAGGTTCGAGCCCTGGTCCGGGAAGATCCCACATGCCCCAGAGCAACTAACCCTGTGTGCCACAACTACTGAGCCCAAGTGCCACAACTACTGAAGACCACGCACCACAACTACTGAAGCCCGCGCGCCCAGAGCCCGTGCTCTGCAACAAGAGAAGCCACTGCAATGAGAAGCCCGCGCACCGCTACGAAGACCCAACGCAGCAAAAAATTAATTAATTAATTAAAACAAAACCCCCCCCATAATCCTTTGTCATCTAGCCTCGCAAATACAGAGGAAACCCAACCCTAACAGGCTTTTCAGCCAGCTCCATCCTTACATTCCAGGCCTTATAAGCCTGCAGGGTGACGTTCTAATGGGGAGCAGCAGGGAGGCACCCATGACCCCTGGGGGCGGGGGCTGGGGCTGGCGGGGGGGGGGGGGGGGGAGTGGAGGGCAGTGCGGGTAGCAGCCTCCACCCTCCAACGGGGAGTTATCAGCACCTACCATATGCCAGACACTCTGCCAGGCACCGGGGTTTCGTGTCAGAATGAACAAAGCCCCACCCTCATGGAGCTTACATTTGACTGGCAGGAGACAAGAAATGAATAGGATGTCAGGTGGTGAAAAGTGCTACAGATAATAAGGGGGGTCATAAGATATAAAGGGGGTAGGATTCGGTGGGGTGAAGCTGCTGTTTCACGTGGAGTGATTACATAAGGCCTCACTGAAAGGGGACGTGGAGCAGAGACCTAGAGAGGAGAAGGCCATGCAGGTGTCTGGGGACAGAGAGTCCAAGTAGAACAGCGGCAAGCACAGGCCTAAGAAAGGCACAAGCTCGGCGTGTTCAAGGAACTGCACTGAGGTCTGTAAACCAGGCTGGGGGCAGCGAAGGGGAGACGGCAGAGACGACATGGGGGGCGGGGGGCTTGAAGGCTGACAAGTTCTTCTGAGGGTGACGGGAGCTGCTGGGGTTCGGAGGCACTTGTGTTTTAAAAGGGTCACTGTATCCCAGTAAGAGCAAAGTATCTTTTTAATCCACTAATCAAACCAGGAAGGAATTAGGACAGATCATGTTACTACTCACTGTCTCCTCTGCAGTGTAAACTTAAGATGTGCACGAAGTATTTCCCAAGCAAGCTTGACTGGAGCCCACAGGGGTAGGGGGGATGGTGACAATTCAATAAGGACCACACCTCATGGCTGCAATGGCCCCAGAACTGTGGCCTATGATGATGGTCTCCTCGTCACAGTGCAGCTCCGTCTCCATGAAGGGCAGCCAGATGCTCTCTCGAGCTGTGACTAAGGTTCAGGGGAAAGAAAGAGTCCGTCACTCAACAGGGACAGTCTCAGTCCAGCGCTGCCCACCTTTCTAACAGAGGACCATTCAGCAAACCGCAGGACCGCAATGGGGGATGGGGCTGTTTTAATAGGGCCAAAGTTTTGTTTGTTTGTTTGTTTGTTTTTGTTTGTTTTTGTGGTAAGCGGGCCTCTGACTGTTGTGGCCTCTCCCGTTGCGGAGCATAGGCTCTGGACGCGCAGTCTCAGCGGCCATGGCTCACGGGCCCAGCTGCTCCGCGGCATGTGGGATCCTCCCGGACCGGGGCACGAACCCCATGTCCCCTGCATCGGCAGGCGGACTCTCAACCACTGCGCCACCAGGGAAGCCCAGGGCCAAAGTTTTATGTGTTGCTGTCTGAAAGACTCAAATCTGTAGTTTTGGTAAATAGTTTTGTTTTTATTTTTTAGCATTTTCTTGAAAGGAAATACTAAGAAAATAAAATATAACTGAAGTTTAATGTAAACTTTCCAACTTAAAAACAAAAATCCTCTTGACAATATTGTTTCTCAAGTTGATGTCCACATATTTTCTTTCTTCCCAAAAAGGAAATTCCTGAGACAACTCATAGGCACTCAGAACAGAAGGGGCCACGTTACATTTTCTAATATTAGGATCTCATAGAGATGCTGTAAGTTTTGTCATACCTCTGCCTCAAATGAAACACCCATAAATTTTGCCTGAAAAGATTTGACTTATAGAAGGGAAAATCCGTTGCTTACAAAGTTGAAAATTAAATTCTTCCGAGCCCAGGTGCTCTTCTTGATCCTTACCATAATTTTCTATCATGTTTTTTGGTTTGCATCCTCCTCCCCCAAATACTTGCCATCATTCACTCTGAGGTATGTATTCCCTTAGGCTTCCCTGCTAGGATATTCCTCTTCTCTACCGAAAAATGACAAGATCAAAACCCAACAAGAGGAGGCTTTTTAAAGACACATTTAAAAAACTTACTTGGGTCAGGCATGTTTTTAGCCAAACACTGGAAACCAGGTATCTACGATATGAGAGGGAGAAAAAAATTATAATAAAGAGCTTAATTACAACTAATACTTTGCTAATAAGAAATGAGACACCTGCTATGAGCTTTAACAATTCAATAAGTAGTTGTTTATATCATGAAATGAAGTGGGGTAAGTGCTACAGGATTACATATGAATATACAATCCCTCCTCATAAACTCCATCTGTCTGTAGTTCTCTATCTAGCCAGCTCCGCGGATCTCTTCATATGTGCAACTGGACATGTACATTTATCACCGCTGGCATATACATATAGAGAGGCCATAGCAGATTCTAGACAAACTGACCTGGAGCCAATCAGACTATGCTCCAGGGAGTAGGTAAAATGTGGTACATAATGTGGTACAGGAAGTTGGAGATCCAATCCTCTTGGACAGCTGCAGCCCTGACTTTTTGGTTTGTAGCTCTAGCCATGGCTCTCAGCCACAAGCCTGGAATTTTATTCTAGAGACCCAGTCTAGAGCTCTAGAGGTTGGCAACTCAGGAAACAGTCTTATTGCCTAGTTATGGAAGAACGTTTAAAAAAAAAATCAAGATGCACAAGACAGCCCGCAGTTAGATGCCATTTTTATAAAGCTCACAAAGAGGCCAAATTTAACAATATATTGCTTAAAGGATACATACATAGGTTGAAAAGTAATTAATTTTTTAAATTAAGTTTTAAAAGCGAAACAAACTTTTAAAATTTCATACGGCAGGGAAACGGGATGGAGGGACATACAGGTGGCTCTGAAGGTATTGATAATGTTCCTAGATTTCAGTTTGGTGAGGGACCCTCAAGTATTGGTTACATTATACTTCATAATGTATGTACGTGTTACATACATCCTTTGTAAATATCAATATTACATATTAAAATGTTTAAAAATGCGAGACAGGTGCTTCCCTGGTGGCGCAGTGGTTGAGAGTCCGCCTGCCGATGCAGGGGACACAGGTTCGTGACCCGGTCCGGGAAGATCCCACACGCCGCGGAGCGGCTGGGCCCGTGAGCCATGGCCGCTGAGCCTGCAAGTCCGGGGCCTGTGCTCCGCAGCGGGAGAGGCCACAACAGTGAGAGGCCCGCGTACCGCAAAAAAAAAAAAAAAAAAAAAAATCCGAGACAGAGAGCAGAGAAGATTGCTGTAGAATTATCTGGGAGTCCCATATCTGAACCCGCAGCAGGTACGGGGAGCGGGCTCGGTCTCCAGTTTCTAGGGGTGGAGCTTGTACTCTGAGCCCTGAGAGGAGCCCTCCTGGCTGTTTCACCAGCCGAACTTCCTCCACTACTTGTAGAGTCTAAGACGGGGTTCCCAGCAGGGCTTGAAATGTCCACGGTCGCGAGACCCCTCCACAAGACCACCAGAGTCGAGAGTCAAAGCCAAACGGCAAGGGTCATTTATTGCAGGTTCGAACCTGGACCTCTGCGCACTCGTTGCCGGTGGCGCTAAGAGGTCCCGATGGAGTTTAGTTCAGCTCTTTCATAGACAGGTACAATCAAGTTCGGGACTTTCCAGGGGTGGGGAGTACTGATTGGTTAACCTTTAAACAAAGACACTAGTCGCCGTCTGATTGGTTGGATGATTACAAGGGGGGGGTCAGCAAGCGTAGTTACAGAAGCGAGAGCGGCTGGTTAAGTTTCCTGAGGTTTCGTTTCTCAATTGGAAATACTTAAGACGGGGCCATGGTTACAAAAAGAAATAGTGCAAACAGGAAAACGGATGCAACCCTAACAGCGCTGCGGCCTCCACCAGCCCAACGGCAGGGCGGCGGGAGGCTGTGCGCCCAACTCCAGGCGGCGCTCCCAAATGTGGCAACCCAGCGCCGCGCCCTGGAAGGGCCCTTTCTCGGCCCTTCTCCTCAGAAAAGAAACTCCAGGAAAAGCACAGACTGAATGCAGGGCGTCAATTCAGTCTTATTCCCACCAAAGTAGAACGCAGTCCCCTCATTCCCCCCTTTCTCATGAACCAGAGGAACCAATCTTGGGTCCTTAAGGCTTAGTTTCTTCAATTTCTAAGGCCTCGTTGGGCTGATATTGTGTTCTTAATACCATTAGCTGAACTGCATTTATTTTTTCTCGGACAAAATCTATGACTCTACTGAGTATACAGGGGCCTATAGTGAAGAGGAGAAGGAGGCATAGTAGAGGGCCCAGGATGGGGAGGAGGAAGGGAAGCATTCCATGAAATCCTGACGAAAGGGGATTATCCGCTAATTCCTGCCGGCGGCGAGCTAGGTCTTCCTGGAGCTGGTGGATCTTGGTTCTTACAATGCCTGATTTATTTGCATAGAAACAACACTTTTCTTTTAGGGCGAGGCATATCCCACCCTGTTCAGCTGTCAGCAAGTCTGAGCCCCTCCTATTCTGTAGGACTACCTCGGCCAATGAATCTAATTGGTCCTGTGAGTCCCGAATGGTACCAGAGAGGGCTTCTACATCTTCTATTAATTGCCTAGACAGCTGATTATAGGAGTGAAGGGAGACCCCAAGACCTGTACTTCCTGTGGCCACAGCTCCTGTAATTCCTAATCCTACCAGGAGGGGTATGGCTGTAATGGCTCGTTTGGTTCTCCCTGCCCAAAGGTCAAAGCTGGGAATGGGCAATGGGGTGTCTCCCGAGATTAGGTCTACATTGGGGAGGAGGGTGGCTAGCTTGCAGACCCCTGTCCAATTCGGGGGTAAATAGGTGTATGCTAGGTTATTTCCACAGACAAAAACAGTGGTGTTAGGACTACAGAGGGAGGAGTTCACGGGGATATACTGACTACATCCAGTGGATGAAAGGATTCCCAAGTCAATACTGGCGTTAGAGAGGGAATCGTTCTTGACAAAGCATGAGGTATTAAAGGTGGTTGAAAATTTTGAAAATTGTACGGGGAACGGCTCGGGGAGTAAAGTAGGGTTACATCGTTCGCTGATGTTTAAATTGGCGAAGGTGGCGATGGCTATAGGGCGGGGCGGTCCTTGAGGAAGGCAGAGCCAGCAATCCTGTGCTAAGTTGGGGTTGGTGGCATTCAAAAGTGTAAAAGTAGCTTCTAGTATAGTCATGGTCTGGGGGTCCAATTCAGAGGGATTGACCTTAGGGAGAATTAGGGGGTGGTAGTTGAGCTGTGGGTACAGATGCCGATAGACCTCTTCTATTTGTCTTCGGGTTTCTATCTGGCGCACTGCGTCCTGGGGCCCCCCACCGTCTGACATATGTGTGGGGGCCCTGGTATTCCAGCATACCGGGGTCCCGGGGGTGCCAGTGCATCCAGCCTGAAGGTGTTTATTACCCTCACTAATGGTGGGGCTTTTATTATTCTGTAGTATGGCTGTGAAATAAGTCTTGTTATTGGCCCCTATACATTGCTGGTAAGAGGTATAGCACATGCTATGCATTGATTCCTGGAAGGTAGAACAGGGGCAAGTGGCTCGAGGGGGGAGTGGCTTAGGCTTATGGTAGCATTGCCAGCTTTGAGAGGCCCCGGTGCCCTTATATTCCTGAACAAGATACGCAGTTATGCCCCCGCAGTCCTGCATATGAGTATACCCTCGGGGAACCTCAGGAGTCTCCATAGTACCTCCCCTGCACTCGCAGGGTGCACCATATAGTTGTTGTATTAAAGTATTCTTATCGGGGGAAGGGCCGAGTCCTCCCCTCGTGGCCCGAGGGTTGAGGGTTAGGACTATTATTAGGGCTATCAGCAGTACCTTGGTCATCATGGGGGAGGGTACGGCGCAAGGTCAGTTTGAAGGGATTGTCCTTATTCCGGTCCACTGTCCAGGTGACGTCAGCTTTAGCGGACTTGATGAGGTCAGAAAATGGGTCCACCAGCTTGACGTGGGTGTAATGGATCCAGGCAGCTATGCTGTCCACCTTGATGGCCGTCGGCGTTGTCAGGATGATCTTGTAAGGTCCTTTCCACCTGGGTTCTAGGGTCTCTTGTTGATGGCGTTTGACAAGGACCCAGTCACCTGGCCGGAGCTGGTGTGGAGTAGGCGGGGGTCCTGTTGCATATAGCTCTTTTAGTTTGGGCCAGATTGTCTCGTGTGTCCGCTGTAAGGCTTGGAGGGAAGACAGGAGATTATTTTCTGGGTCCAATTGGATAAGGTTAGTTTTTAGGTTAGGGATGATAGGAGGAGGCCTACCACGCATTATTTCATAGGGAGTAAATCCTAGCTTATAGGGGGAATTTCGCACCCTAAACAGAGCGTAGGGGAGTAGGACTACCCAGTTAGCGCCAGTCTCCATGGTCAATTTAGTCAAGGTCTCTTTTAGAGTTCTATTCATTCTTTCTACCTGTCCTGAACTCTGGGGCGGTATGCACAATGTAATTTCCAATTAGTCCCAAGTATGGAAGCCAAATCTTGACTTACCTAAGAAACGAAGGCTGGCCCGTTGTCGGACCCTATCATAACTGGAAAGCCATACCTGGGCAGGATCTCTTCTAGTAGTTTCTTAGCTACTATTTGTGCAGTCTCATTCTTGGTTGGGAATGCCTCAGTCCAACCTGAAAAGGTATCTATAAACACCAGTAAATATTTATACCCATATTTGCCAGGCTTTACCTCCGTGAAGTCCACTTCCCAGTAGGCTCTGGGCTGGTTTCCTCTTTCCCGGATGCCAGTGGTTGACGGGTGGGTGCTGGCATTATGGAGTTGGCAGACTGCACAGTCAGCAACCAGTCGTTCAGTCTTCTCGGAGACATTTTTAATTTTAAGTCCAGTCTACCTGATAAGATCCTGTAGCCGTCAGGCGCCCAAGTGGGTGCTACGGTGGATCCGTTCAAGGACCAGGGTTCCTAGTTTCTCAGGAAGGAGGATATTGTTCTTAGCGTCCCGCCACCATCCGTCTCTAACCTGGGTTAGAGGGAGCTTGCTCATCCATCTGATGTCATCCTCCGAGTAGTCGGGTTGGGGCGGTATTTCCTGGGGCCCTGGATCCGGCAGTTGCAGGGGAAGTAATGGTATTGGAGTGTGTGCCGCCTTTCGAGCTGTCTGTTCTGCCAAATTGTTGCCTCGGGCGACTGGATTCGTGGGTTTTTGATGCCCCGGGCAGTATACAATGGCTAGCTTTTTGGGTTCCCATATGGCCGCTAGCAAGGCCAGGATTTCCTCTTTGTTCTTGATGTCTTTGCCCTCTGCTGTGAGTAGTCCCCGCTCTCGGTATATTGCCCCATGTATATGTGCGGTAGCAAAAGCATACCGGCTGTCTGTATATATGGTGGCTTTTTGGCCTTTGCTCATCTTGAGAGCTTGGGTCAGGGCAATTAATTCAGCTTTTTGGGCTGAGGTCCCTGGGGGGAGAGTCTCTGCCCATATCACCTCAGTTTCTGATGTTACCGCTGCCCTCGCATACCTCTGACCTTGCTGGACAAAGCTGCTGCCGTCAGTGAACCATGTGACTTGTGCATCCGGTAGGGGCTGGTCACGTAGGTCTTCCCGAACCCCATGGATCTGGGCCAGTACCTCTGCACAGTCATGGAGTGGGGAGTCCAAATCTGGGTCAGGTAATAGGGAGGCAGCGTTTAATGCCTGCGGCGGAGTGTAGCTGATTCTGAGGGGATTTAACAGTAGACCCTGGTAGTAGACCAGTCGAGCATTGCTTATCCATCGGTCGGGAGGCTGTTTGAGAACCCCGTCGATGGCGTGGGGGGTGGTGACATGTAACTCCTGCCCCATAGTTAGTTTGTCAGCATCCTTTACCATTAGGGCCGTGGCGGCGATCATCCAGAGGCAAGGAGGCCAGCCGGCAGCCACTGGGTCCAATTTCTTTGATAGGTAAGCGACAGGCCTGGGCCAAGGACCGAGGGGCTGGGTCAACACGGCCTTATCTATGCCTTTGCTTTCATCCACAAAGAGGTGGAAGGGTTTGGAGACATCAGGGAGACCCAGGGCGGGTGCGGATAGCAAGGCAGTTTTGATCTGCTGAAATGACTGCTCAGCCTCCTCTGTCCATTTAAAGGGCGTCTGCTCTTTGGTGGCTAAGTATAGCGGTTTGGCCATTTCAGCAAATTTGGGTATCCATAAACGGCAGAACCCCGCTGACCCCAAAAATTCCCTCTCCTGTCGAGGCGTGGTGGGTCTGGGGATGCGGAGGACGGTTTCCTTCCGTGCATCTGTGAGCCATCGTTGCCCCCCTTTCAATAGGTACCCCAGGTAAGTTACCTCAGGCCTGCAGATCTGTGCTTTCTGGCAGAGGCCCGGTATCCCAGGGTGCCGAGAGTCTGTAGGAGGTTTCTGGTTCCCTGCAGGCAGGCTTCAGCGGTCTCAGCAGCTATTAAGAGATCATCAACATACTGCAGGAGGGTTACATTGGGGTTTTGTCTCCGGTACTCACTGAGATCCTCGTGTAGGGCCTCAACAAACAAGGTGGGCGAATTTTTGAATCCTTGGGGAAGTCTGGTCCAGGTGAGTTGTCCGTTTATGCCTCTCTCGGGATCCGACCATTCGAAGGCAAAGAGTTCTTGACTTTTGGGCGCCAAGGGTAAACTAAAAAAGGCATCTTTGAGGTCCAGCACAGTATACCATTGTTTTCCTGGACTAAGGGCGCTCAAAAGAGTATATGGATTGGGCACAGTAGGATGGATGTCTATGACCCGTCTGTTAACTTCTCTCAGGTCCTGCACTGGGCGGTAGTCTTTACTGTTAGGTTTGCGGACTGGCAGCAGGGGTGTATTCCAGGCCGACTGGCAGGGACGCAGTATCCCCGGGTCAAGAAGCTGGCGAATATGAGGAGTGATACCAGTCTTGGCCTCTAGAGGCATGGGATACTGTCGGACACGTGCAGGATCTGCTCCTGGTTTGATCTCTATGAATAGGGCTGGGCGATGTTTGGCTAGTCCCATCCCACCTGTTTCTGCCCACGCTTCGGGGAACTGCTGAAGCCATGACTCTATATCTTGATTTTGGGAGGGTGGTTCCTGGTGAAGTCGGTACTCATCTTCCAAGTTCAGGGTGAGCACAGATATGGGTTGGTTGTGAGGGTCTGTTACGATTGGCCCCTCTGACCGAAAATGAATTTGTGCTCCCATTTTAGTGAGCAAGTCTCTCCCCAGCAAGGGGCAAGGGCTATCGGGAATGACCAGAAAGGAATGGGTTACCCTTCCCGTGCCCAAGTCCACAGTTCTCTGAGTGGTCCAGGGGTAATGTTTGACTCCCGTAGCTCCCTGGACCCAGGAGGATTTGTTAGAAACTTTCCCGTGGGGCTTAACCAAGACCGAATGCTGTGCCCCCGTATCCACCAGGAATTGGACTGGTTTCCCCTCCACTTGTAGGGTTACCCTGGGTTCGGGGAGGGGGTCCGAACCCCGTCCCCCCTACTCTGCATCATGTGTTAATAGGACTGGGGTGGCCTTCGGTTGCCATTGCCTCTGGTTGGGGCACGGCTGCCTTTTCTTGGGGCATTCCCGAGCCCAGTGGCCTTTTTCCTTGCAATAGGCACATTGATCTCTGTCCAATGGTCGCCTGGGAGGTCGAGTGGCTGGGGGGCCCTCTTGGTCTTTCTGAACAATGGCGGCCAGGACCTTAGTCATTTTCTCAGTGGCTTTAAGTTGTTTATCCTCTGGGGCGTCTCGGTTATTAAAGACGTGCTGGGCGATACAGAGTAGATCCTGTATCTGTTTGCCCTCCAGATCTTCTAATTTCTGGAGTTTCTTTTTAATGTCAGGGGCTGCCTGGTTAACGAAGGACATTACAATGGCAGCCTGATTTTCGGGGGCCTCTGGATCCATAGGGGTATACTGCCTAAAGGCTTCCATTAATCTTTCTAAGTAAGAGGAGGGACTTTCTGTTTTACCTTGTATAATTGAATATACCTTGGCCAAATTAGTGGGCTTGCGCGCGGCAGCCCGGAGACCCGCCATTAGAGTCTGGCGATAAATGAGCAGTCGTCCCCTACCTTCTCCGGTGTTATAGTCCCATTCATCCAGCGGGGGGCGAGTTAAGGGAAAGGCTGCATTGATGAGGTCAGGGTTAGCGGTGGGTTGACCATCATCTCCAGGAACCAGTTTTCTCGCCTCCAGCTGGATTCGCTCTCGTTCTTCGGTAGTGAATAGGATCCGGAGGAGCTGTTGGCAGTCATCCCAGGTGGGCTGATGAGTGAACATAACGCTATCTAGAAGAGCTATCAAGTCTTTAGGATTATCAGAGAAGCGGGCATTCTGGGTTTTCCAATTATATAAGTCACTGGTAGAGAATGGCCAATACTGGAGTCGGGGGTTCCCTGTCTCATCGGGAGGGCCTATTTCTCGCAGGGGTAGGGCTATGGTGGAATCCGGATGGCGGAACCCTGGGTCGCGCTGAGTGCGTCCACGGGTGCGTCCAGCCGGCCCATGGGAGTTATTTTCATTGGGCAGGAGGACCGGTAGTGCTTCTGCCTCTCGGTTCTCCGGTTCTGACCTGGGTGGCCCCTCGGGAGGGGCCGCAGGAGGTTCTACCAAGGGGAGAGGAGCAGGGCCAGGAGCAGGAAGGGGGACCGGTTGTGGGGCCAAAAGAGGAGGTTGATATGGGGGGGGTCTAGGAGAAGGAGGTCTTGGCTATCAGAGAGTATGGGTGCAGTTGGGGTCTGAGGCTTGGGAGGTTTAGTTGGTCGGGCCGCAAGGATCTTACATGACCCTGATGACAAAAAGGGGGTCATCCAGGGAGGTGGGTTTTCTGTCAGGTCCTGCCATACCAGGATGTAGGGGATCTGGTCTGGATGGCCTTCTTTTCCTGGCAAGAAAACTCTAGATTTAACTTTTAGGATTATAGGAAGACAAAAGGTACCCTCGGTGGGCCAGCCAACCCCGAAAGTTGGCCATTCAGAGCGGCAGAAGGTAATTAGTTTTCTTGTCCGGATGTCCAGACTGAGGTTGTGTCCTCGGGACTTTACATCCCCGAAATTAGCGAGAAGGAGGGAGAGGGGGGTACTCTGTGCTTGGCCCATGTCTAGGTCCTGGAAGAGATTGGTTAGAGAAGGTTACTCTGAAAACAAAAGTGATTAAGCGCAGTCCCAATAGTGGAGCCTGTAAAAGGAGGAAGGGGAGGTTATTGCGTGCGTGCTTCAGATGGGCTATCAGCCCCAGATGGGTCGTGGTGGACGTCTCCAACCACACCCGACTAGGTGTCCTATAGCGCGTCCGCCAGGACTGTCCTAGTCTCCAAAACAGAAGGTACCCTGAGCCGGCTTACTTACCGATCGGTTGTCAGCGATGACCCGTTGACCTGATGTCTGGTGGGCTCGGGGGCATCCCGGACGAGCCCCCAAAGGAAATGCCCACGGTCGCGAGACCCCTCCACAAGACCACCAGAGTCGAGAGTCAAAGCCAAACGGCAAGGGTCATTTATTGCAGGTTCGAACCTGGACCTCTGCGCACTCGTTGCCGGTGGCGCTAAGAGGTCCCGATGGAGTTTAGTTCAGCTCTTTCATAGACAGGTACAATCAAGTTCGGGACTTTCCAGGGGTGGGGAGTACTGATTGGTTAACCTTTAAACAAAGACACTAGTCGCCGTCTGATTGGTTGGATGATTACAAGGCGGGGGGTCAGCAAGCGTAGTTACAGAAGCGAGAGCGGCTGGTTAAGTTTCCTGAGGTTTCGTTTCTCAATTGGAAATACTTAAGATGGGGCCATGGTTACAAAAAGAAATAGTGCAAACAGGAAAACGGATGCAACCCTAACAGCGCTGCGGCCTCCACCAGCCCAACGGCAGGGCGGCGGGAGGCTGTGCGCCCAACTCCAGGCGGCGCTCCCAAATGTGGCAACCCAGCGCCGCGCCCTGGAAGGGCCCTTTCTCGGCCCTTCTCCTCAGAAAAGAAACTCCAGGAAAAGCACAGACTGAATGCAGGGCGTCAATTCAGTCTTATTCCCACCAAAGTAGAACGCAGTCCCCTCAGGCTCTGCACAAGGGGGTGGGAGCGGGGAGCCCTCCGGCCTCTCCCGCGCCAGCCCGACCTCCCAGTGCAGCGAGGTGCGTCTCCTACCTGCTCCAGCTCCCTCTTCACCCAGCTGTACCAGCCGTGGGTGGCCATATCCTCGCCCCCGTTCCCGGGGACGATCACCGCCTTGCAGGGCGCCGCCATGAATGCAGCCGACCTGAGGCGCTCAGACCGCGTGCGCGACCGGGGAGCCTGCCCGTGGCATTCCGGGAATTGTAGTTCCGGGGCGCCAAGAGCGCACCCACTGAGCTTCTGGTTCCCTACTGCACAGGGCAGCCGCAGACAAACCTTGCGGGTTTCCAGCAGCTGTGTAAGTCACCTTTTACTTGCCTCTTGCTGGCGCTTCCATTCCCCGCCCCCCTTATTTGGGACAGACTGTGACATGCCCAGAATGTGTTATCTCTTACCTAGACTAAGTGATATTTGTATAGAAAAGTATGTTTTAGTTTCAAAGAAGCAGAACACAACCCGTTTTCTTTGTTGAGGACTCCTGATTTCAAAATAGTTCTTAATAAAATAGTCAATATCAGCCAATAACAGTCAATACCAGCGCGGCATGGCAAAAAACAAAACAAAAAACCAAAAGAAAATTAGGACTCAAACACTAGTTCTTTAAAAAAAAAAAAAAAAAGCTTTGCTGAAACCCTTCGGGGCATTTCCGGGTTTTAGGGAGGCATGAGCCACCCATTACCTTGCACAGCCCTTCGATAAACCTTTCTCTGCCCTAAACTCTGACGTTTCAATATTGTTTGGCCTTGCTGTGCGTCAGGCACATGAACTTGTGTTCACTAGCATATCTAGGGGTCCGTATATCCAAAACACTGAATGGTTCATCCTGGTTTTTGTACTGAATTCCTTTCAGCGTGTGTTGTAGGTCAGCGGCTGCAGTGGCTCATGGCTTGATCCTTATAGAATTGGATGGCAAATAACATTCTTTGTTTTACACTCTATGTGTTTGTGCATCTGTATGCCTTCATGGCTGTAATCGCAAAGGTCTTCACCTGTTGTAAGAGTATGAAATGGTTTACTAACTTTAGAGTTCTAACAAATTGGATTATTACATCTTTTAAAGAAGCTTTGTTCTCATTGCCTCTTGCCATATCAATTATTTTAAGCTGGTTATTTTCTAAGAAACAGCAGATGTGGAAAAAACTCTTAGCCAAGTAGGAATTATCCTTTTGTAAGACACATTTACATTTGTAAGGGAAATCTCCATTTGTAGGTTGTCTCCCTCTCTGTACTAGAAAGAGGATGGCCACATCTCTATAAAGTTACCAGTGGAGAAGGCAGTGACTTAAATCTGCTCAACAACCTTACCCTTGTTTACTGCGCTTTCCCTGGTGACTTCCCATAACTGACTCCCCAACCTCAATATCCTCTTTTGTCTTTAGCTGAGGATGGTTTTTAAGGTGAGGACTTGAAACATTTTAGCAAGTTACTCATTTTCCCTAGGTCTCTCCCATGTATACATGTTACTAAATTTCTATTTCATTTTCTCCTGTTAATCTGCCTCATGTCGATCTAATTCTTAGGCCAGCCAGAAGAACCTAGAAGGAGGAAATTTTCTTCCTTCCCAATGCCTATCAGGATAACTACACAGTCACATAAATAAACTATTCCTAAAATAAGGAAATTAAACTTCTAATACATTAATGTGGTAGATTTTAAAAAATCCTTCTTACAGTAATTTCTAGTACTAGGAATCCAGGTTCAAATAAGTCAAGCAAATTTTTGGCAAATGATATTTTCTTAATGTTCGGTTAAAAAAAAACCCCAGCTATGTCTATCTGTGAAAGAGAAGAATAAATCTGACTCCACATTGGATCTGTTTCTTTTACTTTAACCTTTGTATTCTATTGCTTTTGCTTCAAGTTAATCACTAAAGGGATGTTGCCTACAGCTTAAAGTATACATAATGGCCAAACTGGAGGAATTCTGCCTCCCACGCCTGAGTGTTAAGCTAAAATACCTTTGTTTAGCTCACAGGAAACATCCTGACCAGGCCCCCCTGTGAATGGCTGCAGGAAAAAAGAAATTAACACATCCCCTGCTGAGTCTGGCTGGAATTTAGGCAGGAGGTAGATGGGCCCCAGGCTGAACAGTTTCTCCCCTGCGGACAGAAACTCCATAGTAGCAGAAACTCCATAAAAGCAGGATGATCAAGGAGGCTGGGCCCTGCCCAGATAAGAGATAAAAGACCACGTATTCCTCATTCTCAAAGTCAAGGAGACCTCCCCGACTGCACATGTGCAGAAAGGCTCCTTGGAGGTCAAAAAGGGAGGGGGTGCCACCTCCTAGTATGTGACGTCAACTACCCATAGGCCTCTTCACTACTATCCATCTTGGCTAAGAGATGTGCACCCACACAGGAGAGAACCCTGAGATACACCAAATCCGGACTCAGAACCAGGCGAAACAAGATGATTGGTTAGAGGAAACCATGAAGAAATGCCCCATAAAAGTGATTCAGACTGCCACGAGGGCGTGACTCTCTCTCTGAGCCCGCCCGTGTGGCTGTCCACACGTACTGCACCCTTTTCCCTCTTAATAACACTACTTGCTTCACTACTTTCCGTCTCTATGTAGAAGTTCATTTCTACACAGCTGACGGGCCGTGGCCTTGTCACTGGCCACTGGTCCCTGGTGGTCTGGTGGCTGGGATTCAGCGCTCTCATTGCTGCGGCCATACCTCAATCTCTGGCTGGGAACTGAAAAAATCCTGCTTCAAGCCGCTGCAGGCCGAGGCCACCCGAGGTCAGAACCAGACTCCTGGGTCTGCGACCTTCCGAATAAAGTCGCTAGTCCTTGCCCCAACTCATCTCTCAATTGGCCTGTTGCGCGGCAAGCAGCACCAGCTTGGACTTGGTAACATTTTCTCACTGTGAAGTATGATACAAATGTGTATTGTATCTTAATTGAGTGTGTATCTTTACTGAGAGAATAATTGATTTGAACTTCCTGAACTTATACCAGTTTAAGTATTAAAAAACCCACTATTACTCTTACATAATGCTTTAGATACACGGAAAGTGTAAACTTGTTCAATAAAACTGAACCATTTTTCGACAAATTTTTCTATAAACAGCAATTAATTTCGTAGCACATCGACCTAAAACTAACTTCTATGATTTGTTAGTCACTTAAAACTTTGTACTAATATTAAATTGAGCTAGTTAATTCTTGGACGCCTTGATATGCTTTAAGCATACTTTTAAGTTTGTATAATTTTGCTTATTTTTATATGCTACAGACGGGCCATATCGCTGGGTCAGATTAATAAACGTGCTCGGTTTTGCCACTTATAAGCAGTGGTAAAACGGCCATGGTGGCTGTAGAAAGCCGTGCTCTATGCAGTTTGGTGTTTTGTTAGTCTCTTAAAACGTTTGACTACGACAGTTCCCAATTATTCACTTTCTCGTGGAAGGATGACAGGGAACGAGAGGGATTAGCCTGTGCGCTAACGCCAGGCTCCGCAGAGAGCCGGAAGGCACCTGTGCACGAACGAGGGGCGAACGAGGGAAGGAAACCCTGCAAGGTGAGGAAGAATAACTACACCTGTTTAAGGGACAGGACTCCTGCGCGCATGCGTCCCCACGCTCAAGGCTCACGCTCCCTTAGCCTCGCCCCTTTCTGCGCGCCGACACCTCCTTCCGGCCAGCTTCGGTTTCCTCCGCGAGGAGTCTCGCCCTCTTCCGGGGCCACACGTCAACGTTGTCGCTTCCCGGTAACTAAAGCGATGAGAGGGACTTCCCACTGAAGCGAGCGGACGTCTTATTGGAGTAGGGCGAGCTCCTGAGGCGCGCTGGCTGAGCCTAGGAAACAGTTCCCTAGGCGCCGGTATTTCGTGAAGCAGAAAGGTTTAGAGGTGAACGTGGAGAAAGTTGTATTCTGAGTAATTGTGATTTTTAAGAGCCAACCACGTCTGTCTTGCCCTGTTCCAAGATGGCGGCGCAGCCTTTCTAAGTGTCTTGTTCCGCTCGCCCGCCGGGGAGGCGCTCTTTGATTGGCCAGCGGACGGCGCCGTGGCGTGACGCACAGGACGCTAACCAATCGGCTTAGGGCTGAGTTGGACTTGGCGGTGGGAACTGGAGCCCGGCTCTTGCAGCGGTGGGTGCGTACGGCTGCGGCCAGGTGAGCGGTTCCGGCCAGGTGAGTGGGGAGCACAGGTTATGAGAGGCCGAGGGCAGGGACCGGAGTCTCTGCTAGGGGCAGGTGGGTTGCTCCTGGGGCGAGGCCTTTTCCCGGCGGTCAGAGGAGCTGAAGGGTCCGAAGACCCAGGGGTCTGCTGAGAGTGACGTGGTCCCAGCCAGGTGGGGCGGCCGGCTGGCCGGATTCTGGCGCAGGATCCCTCGGAGTCGCGGGAGACAGAAGGACCCAACGTCCAGTTTACAGTTGAGGAACTCGAGATTCTGGTTAAATGACTTATGCTTCGTGACAGAGCCGGAGCTAGAACCCAGGTCTTCGGACTCCCTTTAAAGATTAAACCTTGCTTTACCTTAGTTGTGTCCTGAAAAGTCATACCTTAAGGTGGAATGAATGGTACAGATTTTTTTTTTTGACAGATACGTCTATAGGATCTTTACAATTTTACTTATTCATTCATTGAGCTGTTAACCTATTCTGAAAGCCTTCCCTTTTGAAAAGATGGTGTTAATGGTAGATCTGTCTCTCTAGAAAAGTGCACCTTGGCTCATGCACAGAATTTTGCATACAGTTTCAGAGGACTTATTGACCCTGTGAAGTCCCCTGTTGGCTATGTGCCCAGAGTTAAGAATCCATGCTCTTGAGGGAGTGAGCGGAAGAGGCAGTGGGAAATGGAGAGCGCAGGTTTTAATATGTGGATGCCTGGGGACATGGGATGGAGATAGTGCCTTTTAATAATGATCTGTTTTGAGAAGGAAAACAGCCACTTAATGAAGTCTGCCGAGGTGCTTGCTGAGAATTGGGATGTTAGAACTTGCTTTCATTCCCACCTGAATGACCCTTTACTAGCCAGGAAGCTGCAGAAGTGTTTTCTGTGTACACAGAACTACAGTTTCCTGCTTTGGCCAGAGATAACAAGTAGATGCCTTAGAGTTTCAGCTGGAACAAACATTTGGAATTTTTGTGCTCCGCGTTGTGTGTAATAGAGTAATTCATTTGCATTTATAGCCCTATGTTGTTCCCTTAGTCCAAATTAACAGTATGGCACTTCTCAAAACAGGTTGGAGACAGTCATTATTCAGCATTGCATAAGTGAGCACTAGAGGCCACTTATATAATAGAGTCTTTTTTTAAAAAAAATATTTCTTCTTGGCTGCGTTGGGTCTTTGTTGCTGCGCACTGGCTTTCTCTAGTTGCGGTGAGCGTGGGCTACTCTTCGTCGCTGTGCGTGAGCTTCTTGTTGCTTTGGCTTCTCTTGTTGCGGAGCACGGGCTCTAGGTACGTGAGCTTCAGCAGTTGTGGCACGCGGGCTCAGTGGTTGTGGCTCACAGGCTTAGTTGCTCTGCGGCATGTGGGATCTTCCCGGACCAGGGCTCAAACCCGTGTCCCCTGCATTGGCAGGCAGATTCTTAACCACTGAGCCACCAGGGAAGCCCTATAAGATTCTTTAATTTGCCATTTTTCCCATTGTTCTCGAGAGTTTTGTTCCCTTGAACCCTAATAGCTGAAGTGTGTGTTAGCCTAGAATTTAGTATGTGAACAGGATGAAGTTGGCATTATTTGGGTTTGAAAAACGTACTTAGTCTGAATGGCTGTTTCATTAACTGGAATCTTCCAAGGCATGAGCATAAGCGACTGTGGTGAGGGGACAGGAGCTGGTGAGGAACTCACTTAGCATAATAGCAAGTGTGCCTTTGTAATTTTGGTGATCCCAAGTAGAAGTACCTTGGCTAAGAACTGGTAGCTGTTCTTGTTGTGAATAGGATTCGCACTTCAGTATCCAGTTCTTTTCTCCATAATAACGGAAGGAGGGAAAGGGCACAAAACCAAGATCGCTTGGAATGTAAATTATAATACAGTATTTACTCGAATAGAGCAAGGAGGAAAGGGAGTCAGGGAGGAAGGTAGCTGGATGCTGAAACAGGGTTTGAGACTTAACCCTTGAGCACGCGGCTGAAATTGGCTTGGCTGAGATGATCTGTGATCTAAGAGGAGATTTAAATTACTATTATTCACCTACATGCAGCTTAGGGATGACCAAATGATGGTAAACCTTCTGCCCCTTTTATTTTTTTAAGGGCTAGAAAGGAGGGTTGAGAAAGGAATGGGAGAGGTAGCTGTGAAGTTAATTGGCTCTTGGGGGGTCAGAGAGAAGTGAGATGTTGTCATCCTCCAGTGACAGGTTCTTCCAGACTAAGTGTTTAAGAAACGTGGTGTTAGGTGGTCATCTTTTTTTGAAGTTCAGTTGAGAATTTCGCATACGATTAAACTTTATCTTTAGTGTTTTTTTTTTTTTTTTAGACAATGGCAACATACCTGGAATTCATTCAGCAGAATGAAGAACGTGATGGCGTGCGTTTTAGTTGGAATGTGTGGCCTTCCAGCCGTCTCGAGGCTACAAGAATGGTTGTTCCCCTGGCTTGTATCCTTACTCCTTTGAAAGAACGTCCAGACCTGCCCCCTGTACAGTATGAACCAGTGCTTTGCAGCAGGCCAACTTGCAAAGCCATTCTCAATCCACTTTGGTATGAATTCTTTTAACAACTAGCAAAAATGATGAATACAGTAAATTATGACTTTCCCGTGATTCTCCTAAAAGTGACTCAGTTGGGCAAGATGTCAAATTTGAGATGAGTGGTAAATGGTGAGAGTCTTAGGTGATGAATGCTTGTGGAAGTCTCCCTGGCCTGATATTCCACATAGAATTAGAATTTATGGGAACGAGGTGGAGGTAGAGGGAAAGGATTTGTAATTTTTTGTTTTTCTGATTTTTAGTTTGCTTTTGCCTTAACTATTGATTTTATTGGTGCCTTTCAAAGCATTTTCCAAAAAATATCCAAAAGCTTTAGAGAGTTTTGTTGTACCTACCTGGTATGGTGATGCTGTATGGCAGGAAGAGGTAATAGGCAGAAGAAATTTGAACTCTTGATGATTTTATTGTTAAGTGGAATTTTTTAATTTTTTGCGGTATGCAGGCCTCTCACTGTTTTGGCCTCTCCTGTGGCGGAGCACAGGCTCCGGACGCGCAGGCTCAGCAGCCATGGCTCACGGGCCCAGCCGCTCCGCGGCATGTGGGATTCTCCCGGACCGGGGTACGAACCCATGTCCCCTGCATCGGCAGGCAGACTCTGAACCACTGCGCCACCAGGGAAGCCCTAAGTGTAACTTTTTTGTGCCTGAAATGGTGACCTTTGATAGCTCTCTTAAATGTGGGCACTCTTTGAAAGAATTTTTAAGCAAGTGAAGAGTGTCATAAATACTCTTTAAAAGATAAAATTTTTATATGAGGGAACATTTTTTACTTCATTCTCCTTGCTCTTACTTGGTGTACCCATGTATAAGATGCTGCTGCTCTTTTAAAATAATAGCTGATCGTTAATTTTCTAAATGTAGAAAGGGGGGGAAAGCAACTATAAAGCATTATCTTGAACCAGTTCTAGGAAGTGTATCAACCCAGAAGCATTCTGCTCAACTTCTTCAAGTGAACTAAGTGTGGTTAAAGCCTGAGTTGTTTTTCCTGTGTGTTAAATGTCCTTTTAGTATTAAAATTTCATAGTTTCATATATTTGAACAATAAAGACATTAGAAAAATCATAAAGAGTATGTTTAGATAACAGGGCAAAAGGAAATAACCTATAATTTTTATAACTCATGAATTTCTAAATATTATCTAGGAAATCGGAAAAGAGCAAAAAGCATTTAGTAGTTGTTCATTGTTGCTGCTTGAAGGAGCCTTTCGGTGCACTCAGCAGCCAGAACTCTAGCTGCAGAGAATGTGCTGCATACCTTCCTCCATTGAGGCACCCACACCTGAACACACATCCGTGCGATTTACTGAACAAGAAGTTTACACTTAAATGCTTTCTACCTTAAAAATGAAAACGGTATCTGGTTGTAATATTTATTTTTCTCACAGTCAGGTTGATTATCGAGCAAAGCTTTGGGCTTGTAATTTCTGTTTCCAAAGAAATCAGGTATGTGAACTGTAATTATTTTACAAGTATTTCCTGTGTTTCACTTTAGTTGTCCTACTCTGAAAAAAATTAAGTGAGGTTGAATTTGTGTCTGCTCTGGCACAGGGTACCTGTCAAGGTGATATTTCTTACGCCTAATATTGAATGTTGAACATATGTGATTTTTGTTTTGAATGGTCATTCAGTTTCATTATATGAGTCTTTGTCTTTGCTGTGGATGGGACATAGATTTCCTTTTTTTTTTTTTAAATAGGTTTTCTGTAAGTACTGAGTACGTTACCCTAGAAAACAGATAAGGTGTTTATATTACATTTGATTTCAGTTTATTCTAATTGGATAGTGTACGTTACTGGATTTTCATTTTCGATCTTCCTAACTTTCAGGATCAAGTTGATCTTGTTTTGATTTAAACATTTTTAACTACTAAACTAGGAGCTCACAAATGATGAGAGAGACTTTTCTTTGAAATGAACTGTGCCTATGGAGGAAATGTTCAAAAAGTGGATTATGGTGGTTATTGCACAATTCTGTGCATTTACTAAAAATCATTGAATTGTACATTTAAAATGGGTGAATTTTATGGTATATAAACTATACCTCAATAAAGCTGTTAGAAAATAATTATGCCCAACATAATATATAGTACTCTAGCATATCTTAAGATATTAATAACATCCACTTGTTTATTCTTATATTTGATCATAATTAACAGTCTCATTCTCAGATAGCACACACCGAGTCCAGTGGTGAAGAGACCAGTGTGCAGTTGATGACTTTTAAGTGTAGTCTTGGGAATTAGAAGCAGATACCGTACAAGATTTGTCTCCCTGGGCGATTCAGAGTAATTGCAGATCTTAAAAACATTCCTACACCCTATTATATTCAGAATTGATGTCTGTTTAATGTAATTTATTGTTAAAATTATAAGGCATCTAAAGACAATGTCAACAGAGTAGAAGTCCAACCCATAGAATGGGTGAAAATATTTGCAAATCATGTGTCTAATAAGGGATTAATATTCAGAATATATAGAGAACTCCTAATACTCAACAGCAACAGGAAAGCCCAACTCAGAAATGGACAAAGGACTTGAATAGATATTTCTCCAAAGACGATAGACAGATGGCCACTAAGCACATAAAAAGATACTCATCGTCACTAATTATTAGTGATGTTTACCAAATGGTCCAGCATTCCCACTTCTGGATATATACCCAAAGGAACTGAAAGCAGGGTCTTGAAGAGATACTTACACACTCATGTTCATAGCAGTATTATTCACAATAGCTAAAACATAGCAACTGATCTGAGTGTCTGCTGACGGGTGAATGGATAAGCAAATGTGGTCTGTATGTTCAATGCAATATTAATAGCCTTAAAATGCAAGGTGTTCTGACTTATGCTACGTGATCGAACCTTAATGATATTACTGAGTGAAATAAGCCAGTCACAAAAGACAAATACTGTATGATCCCCCTGGTATGAGGTACTTGGAGCGGTCATATTCATAGAAAGAGAAGGTAGAGAGGTGGTTGCCAGGGGCTAGGTGGGGGTGATGGGGAGTTACTGTTTAACAGGTTCAGAGTTTCAGTTTTGCAAGATGAAAAAAGTTCTGGAGATGGATGGTGGAAATGGGTGCACAACATTATGAGTGTATTTAAGACCACTGAACTGTACACTGAAAAAAGATTAAGATGGTAAAATTTACCACGATTTTTAAAGTTTGGGGGAAAAAGATCAATGTAAAAGCTACAAATTTAAAATGTTTGTAGAGAAAAAGCAAAACACCTATGACATTATGTTAAGCACCAAAAAGCAGGTTGCAAAATTGTGTGTATAAGGTGACCTCAGCTGTGCTTAAGGTAGAAAAAGTGTGGAAGGAAATACACCGAGATGTTGACAGTAGCTGCCTCCGGGTGATAGGAGCACGGGGGGGTTGTATCTTTTATCTTATATTTTCTTGTACTTGCCAGTTTTTCTACAATTAACATGTATTACTTTATTGATAACAACTAGAGTAGTAAACCCAAATAAAAGCTTTAGTCTTCCATATAGATTATTGATGAGACAGCTAAAATTTCAGCCCTTAATTTACAGGGCAACAATTTGGAAATTGTTTTTAATAGTGTGTGTTTTAATGATTTAGAAGTTACACAATAACCTAAAACTGCATTAAGAAAAAGTTCCAGTGTGATATAGATATAGAACAGGGTTATGGATTTTAAATTCTGATTTAAAAATGATTGATTGATTGATTGATTGATTGATGCCCCAGGTCTTAGTTGCAGAATGCAGGATCTTTAGTTGCGGCATGAGAACTTTTAGTTGCGGCATGCATGCAGAATCTTGTTCCCCGATCAGGGATTGAACCTGGGCCCCCTGCATTGGGAGCACACAGTCTTACCCACTGGACCATCAGGGAAGTCTCTTAAATTCTGATTTTTGTATTGTAGTAACATGTTCTACATTTTGTGCTTTCAGAATTAATATGTGGTCATTAACTATTTTTATAAATGGAAAATAAAAGGCATAATGTATCTTTCAGCCCTCATGAAGTATTGCTTTGTTTTCTTCTCTTCAGTTTCCTCCGGCTTATGCAGGCATATCTGAGGTGAATCAGCCTGCTGAATTGATGCCTCAGTTTTCTACAGTTGAGTACGTGATACAGGTAATTGTTTGCTGCGCATTTAAGGAGCAGTGTTAAATTGAGCTTCTTTTGAAATACTTTGTCTTCTGTGTCTCTTGCTTGTCTGGATGATTTAAAGCTGTGAGGCCCACAGGATCCTGAACATTAGGTCATGGTACGTGTGCACATGATGGCATCGTTTTCCCGTCTCCATAGAAGGCTACCAAAAAGGTAGCACTGATTCAGTTCAAAACCCGCCCTCCACAGCCTTGTCCGTCTCAGTTGATGGTACCCCATCTTCTAGTTGTTCAGCTTAGAAATCTTAGATTCATCCTTGACGTCTCTCTTTTTCTCACATCCCATATCTAATCTGTTAGGAAATCCCTTGCAGTCGATATTTACAGTTGATCCTGAATCCAGCCACTTCTTTCTCCCCACAGCTCCTGTCCTGGGCCAGCCCCCGCCTCTCACTTGAATTATTGGGGCAGTCTCTTAGCTCTTCGCCCTGACTTTACCCTTGCCCACTTATATTTTATTCTTCACCCAGCAGCCAGGGTAACCCTTTAAAAACATCACATTAGGTCTGTGTTCAGAAACCTCCAGTGGCGAAAATGGCTCCCTTTTCACCTGGAGTAATAGTCTTCAGAGTTTTGTGTGAGCTGGCCGTCTTACCCCTCTGACCTCAGCTTCTTTTAGGGTCCTCGTTCAGCCAAATGGGCCTCCTTGACTTTGCTCAAGCGTGCTGGGAACAGACGTGCCCCTGGGCCTTTGCTCTGGCTTTTCCTCGGGCTAGAGCTTTCTCCCCTGTATCTGTATTGCTCCCTCCTTCTCCTCCAGGTTTTTGCTCAAATGTTACTTTCTTTTTTTTTTTTTTTTTTTTTTTTTTAAATTAATTAATTTATTTATTTATGGCTGTGTTGGGTCTTGGTTTCTGTGTGAGGGCTTTCTCTAGTTGTGGCAAGCGGGGGCCACTCTTCATCGCGGTGTGCGGGCCTCTCACTATCGCGGCCTCTGTTGTTGAGGAGCACAGGCTCCAGACGCGCAGGCTCAGTAATTGTGGCTCACAGGCCCAGTTGCTCTGCGGCATGTGGGATCTTCCCAGACCAGGGCTCGAACCCGTGTCGCCTGCATTGGCAGGAAGATTCTCAACCACTGCACCACCAGGGAAGCCCAAATGTTACTTTCTTAATAAGGCTGCCCTGACCTCCCATTTAATGGTGGAGCCTCCCTGCCCCCCGCCCCCCACCCCCCCATGCCCGGCCTTCACAATCCCTCCCCCTTTCTCTGTTCCGGAAAGTTAGCTCCTGAGGCAGGCAGGGATCTCTGGCCTTTTGGTTCGCTGATGTATCGCAGGACCTGGAACAACGCCTGGCGTTCAAAAATGTGGAATAAATTGTTGGATATAAAGTAGCCTTTACGTCTAGTTTGTTTTGATAAAACTTGTCGTTTAATGAAGTAAGTAGAGGTTTGTTTCGATGTTCTTATCCCTGACAGTCAGTATAAATAAAGACTTGTTACTACATAACTTGTTTTGCTTTTTTTTTGGCTGAGCCACATGGCTTGGAGGATCTTAGATCTCCGACCAGGGATTGAACCTGGGCCCCGATAGTGAAAGCGTGGAGTCCGAACCAGTGGATCGCCAGGGAACTCCCTTGTTTTGCTTTAAAAAGAGCTGGTTATGTCTATTTGTATACTGATCATTGTGCTGTTTTTCTTGCATAAAGCGAGGTGCTCAGTCCCCTCTGATCTTTCTCTACGTGGTGGACACATGCCTGGAAGAAGACGACCTCCAGGCACTCAAGGAATCCCTGCAGATGTCCCTGAGTCTCCTTCCTCCAGATGCGCTGGTGGGCTTGATCACATTTGGGAGGATGGTGCAGGTCCATGAACTCAGCTGTGAGGGGATTTCCAAGAGTTATGTCTTCCGGGGGACGAAGGATTTAACTGCAAAGCAGATACAGGTTAGTGCCTTGCTTGTCCCCAAGCAGGACCAGGGATGTTTCTTAAAAATTCCTTAGGAAAAAGGGAAAAAAATGTCATTCACTTGTAGTGTTAAGGGAAATGAGTCTTTCTGGTTTGTGTAGGACATGCTGGGCCTGACCAAGCCTGCCGTGCCCGTGCACCCAGCGCGCCCAGCACAGCCACAGGAGCACCCTTCCATTTCCAGCAGGTGAGCTTGGATGTGCACATGCACAGCGGCGGCTGTGGGCGGGAGGGAGGGACAGCAGGAGAGCTTTTGTTTTTTATTTTTAGAGGGGAAAAAAAGACTCAGGCTAACCAATATTTAATGTTTAATAACAAACATGACAAGTCAGTGTATGTTTAAAATTTATAACTAAGTTAATATATAAGTATATATATACACACACATATATATGTGGGGCAGATTTGCTCAAAATATTTTTCCTGGTTAGACTTGTATCATCACAGAGATTTTGAGACCACTGTACGCAGTCATTCCCCTCTTATTAGATACATGGCTCTTGTCCTTTTTGATTCTTAAGTAAAGCTGGGGAAACTGAAAAGGCTTCTGTTGGGTGTCCTCTAACAAGCCTGAGATTGGCCCGCTGTGCTCCTAGGGCTGCCCAAGGCTGGGTTAACAGTTGGCAAACATGATAAGATGCTTTGCTGACATGCCTGGCGCAGCCTCTTCTCTAAGAAACTGGTGTTCCTCCCTGTATGACTCCCAAGGTTCAAGAGAAACGCAAATGGAGTCTTCAGAACGATGAAGATTGTCCACGTCCATGAACCTTACATGGACTGAGTTCATGTTAGCATGTCTTTAGGGTTTTTTGCTGCTTAAAATTTAATTAAACTGATTTGCTCCTATTTGAAATTGATTTTTTTTCCATGCTACATATGCAGATTGCTATATACTAGGCTTTAAATGACATTCTTGAATAAAATTGCTTTGAGTTTTTTGTGTTTGTAGTTAGAGACCTTTTTTTTTTTTTTTTTTTTTTTTTTTTTTTTTTTTTTTTTTTTTTTTGCTGTACGTGGGCCTCTTAGTGTCGTGGCCTCTCCTGTTGCGGAGCACAGGTTCCGGACGCGCAGGCTCAGCGGCCATGGCTCACGGGCCCAGCTGCTCTGCGGCATGTGGGATCCTCCCGGACCGGGGCATGAACCCGTGTCCCCTGCATCGGCAGGCGGACTCTTAACTACTGCGCCACCAGGGAAGCCCTGTAGTTAGAGACAACTTTGAAGGAAAAAAAAAAAACTGCACGTTTTTTGTACTCTTATACTTATTTTGAAGAGCAGTAACTATGTGTCATGCAGGCTGAAGACCAGAGTACTTTATTAAATCAGGCTTGACGTGTCCATTCAATATCATGCAGATTTCTGCAGCCCATTCACAAGATCGACATGAACCTCACTGACCTTCTTGGGGAGCTGCAGAGGGACCCATGGCCCGTACCTCAGGGGAAGAGACCGTTGCGATCCACTGGTGTTGCTTTGTCCATTGCTGTTGGCTTGTTGGAGGTAACTCAGAATTTACTGGGACCTATCGGACCACACAAGCTTTCTCACAGAAGGTGTGTTTGTTGGCCTTGTCTGAAAAATCAGCTGTGACCGCAGTCAGCTGGCAGTGTTAATTTATCAGAACGTGGTTCAGTGATTATTATTATCCACACTGAAGGAGCCCTTGGTGTTTTAAAAATACAAAAAGTTTTCATGAGAAACACAAGGCCATTAGGGCACCAGGATCACAGGAAATAAAAGTGTGCCAGACCCTCAGGTTGGAAGAGAGAAGCTGCTTCTCGGCAGCGTCATCTGCGTTTTGCTGCAGTATCATCAGTAGTCACGACAGCTGAGGACAACTCACATTTGGAGCATTTCTGTGAGAAAGATGCTTGGGGTGGGCTGTATGTTCCTAAAATGCTGCCACTTACTGCTTTAGGGCACTTTTCCAAACACGGGAGCCAGGATTATGCTGTTTATTGGGGGTCCCCCTACCCAAGGACCTGGCATGGTGGTTGGAGATGAGCTAAAGGTTCCTATTCGTTCCTGGCATGATATTGAGAAAGATAACGCCCGCTTCATGAAAAAGGCAACCAAGGTAGGTGCTCCTGGCTCAAGGCTGTAAGTGTGGTCACCCAGGTGGGGTTTGGGTTGCCCTGGAGTGACAGCTGCTCTGCTGAGGCCATGCTTTGTGGTCAGTGAGTACCTCTTGCTGAGATGACCTTCCAGATCTCGGCTGATGTTAAGTATCTGTCCCAGTTCTGAGACCTTGATTAGAGTGGGTGGCCCTAAAACTGCTAAAAGTGTTTTGAGACTGAAAACTGCAGTTTTATTTTATTTGGATGTTATGAGAGAAACTGTCTCCACATTCCTCTCTTTGATCACATCCCTTTGGTGCGGTAAGGCACGCCTAGTGAGTGATGTTGCTGTTCCATAAAGGTAATTTTTCTCTCTTTGCAGCACTATGAGATGCTTGCTAACCGAGCTGCTGCAAACGGTCACTGCGTTGATATTTACGCTTGTGCGCTTGATCAGACTGGACTTCTGGAGATGAAGTGCTGCACAAACCTTACTGGGTATGTGGACAGTGAACCCCTGGGAAAAGTGAGAGTACTTATTCTAAGGAATGAGACTTGAGTGATGGAACCGTGTGAATGGCCAAGGCTGGCTCAGATGAGCGTTCAGGTGGCTCTGGGCTGCAGTTTCGGTGCCTGGGGAGGGTTTGTGGGCCTCTTGGAGGAAGAAGCTGTGATCAGAAGGAGGTCAGGGTTCACTGTGAACTTGTCGTGTCAGAGTAACTTAATTTCTTAGAGTTGTTGCAGACACCAAGGCAGGAAAGCAAGCATGGAGTATGTGGCCTTCAGCACTTCCTTGTGAGAAGGGGGGAAATAGGCTGAATGCTAGAGCAGTTAGGAGCCCCCTCACCAGGCTTAGTAACTGCACCTCATGACAGCCGGTACTCGCTCAGCCTGGAGGGTGCGGTGCAGGGCGGGCTGGGAGCCCAAGTCTTCAAAGCGGGATGGTGCCCAGCCAACTGCCTTTGGGGCCCATGGGCACGCTCGAGCCTCACCCCAGACCTCCTGAATCAGAGGCTGAGGATGCAGCCTGGTGGTGGGTTTTAACAAGCTCTCCGGGGATTCTGGTGAGAACCACCTATGGCACCACTAGGCTGAAGGTGCTGCAACATCAGAATCACCCGGGAACATTCAAAACTACTTTTGGTCTGGGTCTTGTTCCTAAAGTCGGATTTAATTAGCATGGTGCCTGGCCTGGGCATCAGCATATTTAAAGTTCCCGAGCATTTCTGAAGTGGAACAGAGTTTGAGAAGCACTGGTGCGGCCCGTGTGTGCTCCAGGCATGCCTGAACACAGACAGCGTCTGGAGAACCTGCATTTGTGTGCAAGTCCCCTGGGGTCTTGTTCACACGCAGCTGGAAAAGCAGTGGCAGAGAGCTGTGGGTGGGCCTGGTGTTCTGCATTTATAAGGAGCTCCCAGGTGGTGCTGCGGGTCCTCACTGAGTAAAGGGGACGGGGTAGAACCCTCGTCATCTGCAGCTGTCCTGGGGACCAGCAGGCGCATGAGGTGATAGAGGACCAGCGATGCTGGCCTGGCTGTGCCGCTGAGTTCACTTAATACGCTGGACTCCCCCCAGTGCCCTGCGGGAGTTCTTGTCGTGAAACATCACAGGAAAACTTCCATGTGTTTGTGAACAGCTCCGAGCTTCTTATACACCAGAGTTCACGTGTATGTGTCTCTCTTCTGGAGAGGGACCAGCACTTCCCTCACACTTTCAGTGAGGCCTTTGACCCCTGAGTGACAGTATTTAGGGCACATCACCTGTTGCACAACTATAGTATCAGGGAAATGTGTGAACAGTGACACTGAAAAAAAAAAAGACTTAGAGGTTTCAGTTGATGGCTTGAAGTGAGCCAACCATTTGTGATGACTTCCAGCAAAGGCGAGGTGACCCTGGGCTGTGTTATGGGGTCCATTATCTTCAAGGAAGATCACAGTCTTTGTTTCCTTGGGACTAGTCACACCTTATCCAGATTATATCATCATTTATTTTTTTTAATTTTTAATTTTTGAAACAGTTAACAGATTCACAAGAAATTGCAAAAATAGTACAGTGAAGTCTGTCCATACTTTTCATCTAGCATCTCCCAGTGGTAGCATCTTACATAAATACAGCACCATGTCAGAACCAGGAAACTGACTTGGTATAGCACAGTTAACTACTGATACATCACGGACCGTACTTGGCTCTCACCAGTCTGTACATGCACTCATTTTTAAAAATCTGTGTACACGTCTAGTTCTTTGAAATTGTTATCCTCTCTATAGGTTTGTATCACCACCACAGTGATCAAGATACAGCACTGTTCTAAAGAATTCTATGTTTAATGTTTTAAAAATAGTGTCTTTCTTGAGTGCAAATTGAACTGGCTGTTTTCCATTATTAGTAAGTGATCAGTAGCACCTCTGTGGACATGCTTGCTTTTTTCTTCTTCTCTAAAATAATTGTTCATAAATACCCAGGAAGCATCTGAATGGCTTTGAGTCATCCTAAAGGTTCACTTTCTTTTTCCTTTTTTCTTTCCTAGAGGCCACATGGTGATGGGAGATTCTTTCAACACTTCTCTCTTCAAGCAGACATTCCAAAGAATTTTTAGTAAAGATTTTAATGGCAATTTCCGAATGGCATTTGGTGCTACATTGGAAGTAAAGGTAGAATAGATTTCTAAAACCTTAATGAAAGAATAGTGTTCTTACTTACTTAGTAGTCATAGTTGGGGGAGCCTCACCCTCAGGACACGGGCATCTAAAGATAAGTTAAAAAGTTCCTAGCAAAATAATCCCAACAAAGTATATTCATTCTGTCCCTTTCCTTCTCCAGAATGACCTGCATATTTATCAGTGTTTTAAACCATGAGATGTCTGCTCTCCCTGCAGGGAGAGCAGGCCTTACAAAGGTGGTGGGCTAAGTGCCCACCCAGCCACCGGTTTGTGTTTAGCGTCTGCCTGCAGACTAGCCAGGGCGCTCTAAAATGGGGCAGCATTGTGAGTTTGGCTTTTGTTTTTCCACGTAGGGACTGATCGCTCTATACGCTTGATTCTGAGTCATTGAGAAAACATTCAAAGGGGCCGTTAGAAAATATGATGGCAAATATTACTTTGCAAATTGGCAATAATCATTAAATCATCTAGGTTAAACTTTAAACAACATTGTCAAATGTTGGAGGTTTTTTTAAAAAGATGGAGAAGGATGGACTTTGCTGAAATGAATTCAGATTTAAAAGTCTGAGTATGTTGGCCTCGTCATTGTGTTGGAGTTCATAAATTAAGTATTTTTAAAGCAACACAAAACAGCATATTCCCTGATTGACATTTGTAACTAGTTACAACAGGTTTGTGGCACAGGAGGAGAATGTCGTATTGGTAGAATTGCTGTCTTCCATGTGCACGATAATTTCAGAGTTGAGAAGGCAGAACATGCTGCTGCATCTTTGGAACAAAGATAGCTCTATTTCTAAAGGAGGGTTTTATTAAAGTTTTAGTCAGTTCACAGCAGCCCTGGAGAAGCATATACAAGCTTTTGCATGCTAGAATCCCTGTAGGATTTTCCCTTGGTGGAATAATAACCCTGCCGTTTTAGTTGTGTCCTTTGTGAGGGGGTGGTTCTTGGTGATTGTTAACTGTCTGCTCTTATCTAATTCTGCCTCAGACCTCGCGGGAACTGAAGGTTGCCGGAGCCATAGGCCCTTGTGTGTCTCTGAACGTGAAAGGACCGTGTGTGTCAGAAAACGTAAGGAAAACTCCTCCATCACCCTCACCTCCTTTGCCTGGGAATTGACCCCTTAGACGTGTCGGGGCTGGATGACCTTGCATTGTGTCACCTGTTGGCTTGTGTCTGTGGTGAGGAGAGAGGGGTAACTCACTGACGCCCATAGCCCTGAGGGGTAGTGTCATTTCTGTCTTTCCATCCATTGGTCTGAACGGTCAGAGAGGAGAAAGCTGAGGCTCAGAGAGGTTAAGTGTCTTGCTTAGGGTCAGATGACAGCGGGGGAGCTAGGTAGGGACCATGTTCCCCACCCAACTACCCTTTCTTGGGTGGCCGCGCCAGAGAGCTACCAGGCGTTGCATTCTGTGCAGCACAGTCCTGCAGGGACAGACCCGTGTGCTTATTGCCCTTGTAAGGGCTCCCTCTGTCTCGCTTCGCAGAGACCGTTTTGAGCTGGTTGGGCAGTGGGTGACACTGTGGCGCATGTAGACAGCGGTGTTCCTTGAGTGACAGATTTGAGTACATGGAACAAAGTTCAGCTCTCACTAGGTGGGGAGATGGCCTTGCTGGTGGCCCACTTCCTCTGATGACACTTGAGCTGCCAAGTGTACACTTTTGGTCCAGTGAGGCCTGTCCAGGGTGGGTCTGGGCTGGGTTGTCACAGTCACGTCCTTCCCTCACCGTCCTCTTCAACGTGAGGCTGGGTGGGAGAGTCGGTTGTGGGCTCAGGATGCAGGTGTGGCCCTGACGAGGTGCTTCATGGCTCCGGGATCCAGCATCTCTGTCTGGGAAATGAAGGCAGTAATGGGACCTACTGTACAGCACTGTTGGGAGGACTCCACGAGCAGCCCAGGTGAGGCACTTAGAACAGTACCCAGGACGCCCACACTGGGTTTCACCTTTCCCATTGAAGTTTTGTCCTCATCAGCAATGAACACTCGTTAGTGACTACTTAGAGTAAGTTTTTATTGAAGTTACCAGAGGCAGGCGGTTTGAGAGGATATTCCTGTAACCCTCCGGGTGAGGCAGGTTGTTGCCCAGGCCCCTGTGGCGAGTCCCTCGTTACCCCCATGTACCCAGGGACATGTACTCTTGTTTCTCGGCAGGGCTTTGGGAGGCTGCCCTGTTCCAGCATATTCTCCACAGACTTAATATCTGCCTAAGAAGGTATTATAACTTAGTACAGCTGTTCCAGGATCCAGTAGGTTTCAGCTGTGAAATTTTTGGATGGGGGGTGGAGGAGGCAAAGGGGAGGAAAGTACAGTTTTCAGACACACAGGGAAGTTTTGAGAAGAGCGTAATGAGTCTGTATCCCCACCACATAGAGTCGGTGATCGTTGACATTTTGTCATAATTCCTCTGTCCTCGTTTTGGCCACATTTCTATTATCTACCTGATTTCATCTGTTTGCCATATTCTTTTATCATATCAATATTTTGCCTTTGAAAACAAGTTGCAGACGTCTTGACACTTAGTCTGTCACTGTTGCGGTGTGCATCTTCTGAAGACAAGGGTCTTCTACGTTATTCTCAAACTTTAGAAAACAATGATTTCCTAATATCATCTAACATATAGTCATATTCTTTCCCTAATTTCTCTCCAGATGTCGTTTGCAGCTGTTTTTCCTCTCTAACCACTATTGTATTTGATAATACATATCCTTAGTCTTTTAAAATGTAGGATGGTCTTCCTGTCATTTTATTTAGGCTTATTTGCTTGTTTTGTTTTGTTTGATGATGTTGGTCTATTGAAGAGACAGTGCCAAGTGCCAGGAGTCTTCTGTAATTGAGTGTCTCCGTATGTTTGTTTCCTCGTCTGACTTGTTTTCTGTCCTCGCTGTATTTGCTGTGAAGTGGAGGTTAGATGAATGATTAGATTCGGGTTAAACCTTTCTGTCCCCCATGCTTCCTGAGTGATCTGTGTACCTCATGCTGAGTTGTGGTGAGGTGATGACTGTCCTTCAATTACAGGGGCCCGTTTCCTTTTTGCCATTAGCAGGAGATCTGTTGAACGAGATTGTAGCACAACATGAGTATCTTGTTTGCCCGTAGCCTTTCACCTTCTGGTTTTAGGTTATCCATTGATTATCCTGAATCAGTGTATTTGAATCACAATAAACTGGTGATTTCCTAATTCCATATTTACAGTTCTTCTGATCAAGGCAGGGTAGATGCTTACATAAGGAATTTGTGTATTAGTGAGAGAATACAATGCTTGTGGGACTCTGGAGGGTTTGTGGCCACGCTTGAGGGTTGGTGCTATAGGGGAGGGAAATTTTTCTTTTTCCTCTACCCATCTTAGTTTCATTGGCTGGGACCCTGCAAATTAGACTGACGAAACACAGCTTAACAGGAGAAAAACAAACAAGTTTATTAATGTGTGCATCACACACATAACACAGCACGTATATACTCAGTGATGAGTCACTCAGAGGGAGTTAGACCTTGGGATTAGTTGCATCTTAACAATAAATGTTCTTTTACAATAAATGTGTAGATAAGTGACAAGACAAAGGAAAGGGACCTTGATCTTCTAGGGGTGGCAAATTGTGGAAGAGTAGACAGATGGGGGAGACGGATGGGAAAGGAAGGTTGTTTTACCAAGAGTTGTTACATATATTCTTCTGGTGCTGCCTCTGGACTGATAAGCATCTAGCGTTGTCTTTGATGGTTAAGAAGCTCCTGACTTCCTGGTAGGAGGAGGATAGAGAGTTTTCTTACGTCTGCCTTTTTTTTTTTTTTTACGGTACGCAGGCCTCTCACTGTTGTGGCCTCTCCCGTTGCGGAGCACAGGCTCCGGACGCGCAGGCTCAGCGGCCATGGCTCACGGGCCCAGCCGCTCCGTGGCATGTGGGATCTTCCCGGACCGGGGCATGAACTCGTGTCCCCTGCATCGGCAGGCGGACTCCCAACCACTGCGCCACCAGGGAAGCCCCTTATGTCTTCTTTTTAATAATTACCTACAGCTTAAAATGATCTTTATGCCAGCCTGGCATATTTTGGGTGACATGCTCTGAATCCCCTTGATTTGAAATTTTAACAGGTTTCATATTAAAAATGGAGTCAAAAGGTGTGGAGAGAGATTTGAGAGAAGGGATTAGCAAGGCAAGAAAGGGGGGCAGACAGGCTCCTTTTACTTCCTTGCCATTGTCCGTGGGTGCAGCCTTCGACTGTCCAGCAGATGTTCTGTGCCTCTTTTAGAAAAGGCCCTGAAAGGGAAGGTGAACACCTAGGAATCCATTCGTCTCACGATCTTGCTTGGGAAAGACTTGTGAAACGCAGGGTGTCCTCCCCAGCCTGCACTGTAGAGCTGTGACTCTTCCCTTTCCCCTCTGACCATCACCTTCCTGAGATTGCTGGTTCTGTGGCCAGGGACATGGGCTCCTGGCATGGCTTTGTAGAGAGACCGGACTGGTGTCAGCTGTACTCAGCTGACAGTGTACAGTTTGGGTGGATTCAGAGTAACAGAAGAGGTATGTATCGTGACTCTCTGATGCATAATTGTGTTACTTTCTAAGGATGGTATCCTATATTATAATGAGGTGTTAAAATGTGTAGTATTTGCTGTCTCTAGAATGATCAAATGTATGTTTCAGAGTCTAGTGATCTTCTTGGTTAATGGTTCTAGGTATTTGACACCTGCAGACTTTTCTTCTAGATGTCATGCTTAAAACAGTGATACCCTTCATGTTTTAGTGAACTTTTCTTTTTTTGGCGGTACGCGGGCCTCTCACTGTTATGGCCTCTCCCATTGGCGGAGCACAGGCTCCAGATGCGCAGGCTCAGTGGCCATGGCTCACGGGCTCAGCCGCTCCACGGCATGTGGGATCTTCCAGGACCGGGGCAGGAACCCGTGTCCCCTGCATCGGCAGGCGGACTCTCAACCACTGCACCACCAGGGAAGCCCAAGTGAACTTCTTATTTATTGCTGGGAGTCATTCAACTAGTCAACACAAAGCAGCCTTCACATGATTAAAATCTCAGTTGTCTTACCAAGAATTTATATGTAGCTTTTGCATAAAGGAATTGGGTTAAAAATTAATATTTAACAGCTAAAGTTCTGTAATTATTTCTTGTTCTAATAATGGTGGAAGAAGTACATAAATCTTTCAAGCTAAGCAGGTAATTCTTTTTCTTTTCAAGTATTTACTTCATCCCCATCCCTGACCTGATTCTCTCAGTTGACATCAGTGTTATGTAGTGTGTGTGTGTGTGTGTGTGTGTGTGTGTGTGTGTGTGTGTGTGTG
>NW_020837962.1:14906238-15058105 GCF_003676395.1 Aethalodelphis obliquidens
TGTGTGTGTGTGTGTGTGTGTGTGTGTGTGTGTGTGTGTGTGTGTGTAGATAAAGCTCAACGACGTAATGAAAACTGACCAGAGTGCCAGTATAAAAAGCCTAATTGTAAAGTACTGTAATAAATGTTAAACTTTATTCTGGTCTGTAATTGTACTTTTTTCAGTGAAATTAAAAAAAAAATTTTTTTTTTCTTTTTTTGGCCGCACTGCCTGGCATGCGGGATCTTAGTTCCCCGACCAGGGATGGGACCCGCGCCCCCTGCAGTGAAAGTGCAGAGTCCTACCCACAGGAACACCAGGGAAGTCCCGAAATTTAAATTTTCATTTGGAATGAGATATTCTAAGGGACCTGCCGTTCTCAGAGTCAGTGCTTTTCATCAGCAGGTAATCACAGGAGCATCTTTTTTGTTTCATTTCTTTTTAATCCCTGTTCTCTCCCCTAGGAGCTTGGTGTTGGTGGCACGAGTCAGTGGAAAATCTGTGGCCTGGATCCCACGTCTACGCTCGGCATCTACTTTGAAGTAGTCAGTCAGGTGGGCTGCATTTTTTCATGAATAGTTGCGTCTCAATGTTGTGTTTTCTGATTTGTTACAGACTGGTGGCCTCCGGTTTCTTTCTCCACAAAGTGATGCTACTTTGGGCTTGTGTTTAGCCTGATCTTAGTCTGACATCATCTTTTTTATTCCTTCCAGGGTATGGTCAGACTCAGACAGCAAACTGCTTTTGTCAATTTGTTGTTGAACTGATAAGGTCATCAGAAGAGGAATGGCTTTTGCCAGCCATCATAATGTTGGTGAATTTTTGAGTGTGTCAGTTTTTCCCCAGTATTTTATTTTTTAAAATTCAAATGTATAGAATGATAAGTAGGATTTGTACAGTGAATACCCAAGTATCAACCACTCAGGTTCTCTAACTAACATTTTGCTCTGTTTGATTTGTTACACATCTAGCCATTCCCCAATTCATTGTGTTTGGATGCATTTCGAAGCAAATTGCAGTCACCAGTGTCTTTCATCCCTAAACCCTTCAACGTGTATATCAACTCACGTTCAGTATTTATTTCCATATGGTTCTCTTTTTTGAGGTGAAAGTTGCAAACAGTGAAATGCCCCGAATTTAAGTGGACCATTCAGAACGCATCAAGAATCTTGTGGTCACCGCCATGTCAGTTGTCTTAGGACGAGTGCACAGGCTCTGTGACCGCTTGTGTGGGGTCATGTGGTGACAGTAATGGGTGCTGGCCTCTCATCCTGCAGCACAACGCCCCGATCCCGCAGGGGGGCCGCGGCGCCATCCAGTTCGTCACGCACTATCAGCACTCCAGCACCCAGCGGCGCATCCGCGTGACTACCATCGCCCGCAAGTGAGTGGCCCCGGCTTCCTCTCCGCTGAACCTCTGGCTTTTTGCTATGGAGAGAGAGTCTAACATCTAGTAGTTTATCTCTTGTGATTCCGCTGAGTGAATGGTTCTCACCAGCCCTCACTGGCTCATTTGATCAGACCAGGACGAGGAGGAGGCACTGCCGGCTTAGAAGACTCTCCTTTCAGTAGGAATAAGTTCATTAAAAGTCATTTTTCATTATTTATGAAATAAGTGACCCATAAATATACCCTCCTTATAAAAGATTCAGGCAGCACATAAGTATGTAAAGAATGGGTTTCTCCCACTCTCCCCAGAGGTAAAATGCTATCACTGTACTGACATGTGACATGTAACTTCACAATCCCATTTCTATGCAGTTATAGACGTGTGTATATTATATACATGATGGCTTATGTGAAGATATTCATAAGATTTTCGCAAGAATGTGTCAAGGACACCTTCCATGTCAGTGCATAAAAGCCTCTACCTCATTCATTTTATTTTATTTTATTTTATTTTGAAAAAAAAGTTTTTTGGAAGTATAGTTGATTTACAATATTATATTAGTTTTAGGTGTATCATATTAGTGGTTTGAAACTTTTATAGTTTATACTCCATTTAAAGTTATTACAAAATGTTGGCTATATTCTCTATGCTGTACAGTATATTCTTTTAACTTATTTATTTTATACGTAGTAGTTTTTACCTCTTATGCCCCTCTCCCCTTCCCTCTCCCCACTGGTAACCACTAATTTGTTCTCTATATTTGTGAGTCTGTTTCTGTTTTGTTATATTCGTTTGTTTCATTTTTTAGATTCCACATATAAGTGGTAACATAGAGTATTTAGTACTTGTCTTTCTCTGTCTGACTTATTTCACTAAGCATAATATTCTCCATGTCCATTCATGTTGTTGCAAACGGCAGAATTGCATACTTTTTCATGGCTGAGTAATATTCCATTGTGTGTGTGTGTGTGTGTGTGTGTGTGTGTGTGTGTAAAAATACAGGAACAGATTATGTGCGCACGCGCGCGCACACACACACACATACACACACACCTTTGTCATGTATCCATGTCTGTGTCTTATTGGAGAGCTGGCTCTCAGGCCTCTCCCGCATGCAAGCACAGCACTCACTCTGGAATGGTCAGTTGGGCAGATGCACAGAGTCAGCTCAAACACATCGAAGCAGCATTTGACCAGGAGGCTGCAGCGGTCCTGATGGCGCGGCTGGGAGTGTTCCGAGCGGAGTCGGAGGAGGGGCCGGATGTGCTCCGGTGGCTGGACCGACAGCTTATCCGACTGGTAAGCTGGGGACAGTGGCACTACGTTCAATCTTGGTCTCTGGTCTACTTTTGAGAAAACTGTTGTTTAAACCTATTATTTTATACAGCCAGTAAATAAGAATTTTATCAGTGGCTTACCTCATGCCAAACACCAGGCGTTCTGAGAATGATGTAAAAGAAGTGTTAAATATGCATCTCCCCCAAGGGCTCATGTTACAGTTGGGAAGAAACACCACACACAGGCCGTTTATGTAATGGTACAAATCTGAGTGTGTGTGGGTTGACTTAGATGAGTCCCTGTGTATCCTGTGGTTCTCTGTTTTCCCTCTAGATCTTGGAGGGTTTGGGGGGAAGTAGGGGTCCATGGCCCAGTGACTGTGAGGAGATGCCTGATGTGTCATTCTGGGTCTAATCAGGAGAGAGAAGCCACGCGGTAGTTTAAACGGGGGGAGTGTTATATAAAGAATTAGTGTCACAACAGGGGATTAGAATAATGAGGGATTGGCTAGTAAGAGGTAAAGAGAAGTCCGAAGGATACAGGATAGTATATCCGAGGGGTGCTACTTCCAGGCTGAGGTAGAGCACCCCAGTAAGACCCGCATCCTCCCAGGGCTGATGGAGCCCCATGTGGGGCAGGGCCATGGCTCGTTGGGTCTCTTAGAGCAGAGACATTGCCGTGGTGCCTGCTGGAGGAACTTAGTAGAAATTCACCCTCTGTGGCACCGAGAAAACCGTTCACCAGGAGGCGTCTCAGCAGGGGCGCACGGGGCTGGGGGGCTGCAGGCGCCAGTGCTGCGTGAAGACGCTGCAACCATCCGCTGACCAAGCCTAACGTAGTGCCCTGGCAGGGGAAAAATATTTAAGGGCCCCAGATCCATCTCACAGCCGGCGAAAAGGGTAAGTTTGGAGACACGAAGCAATAAATCAATAATTGAGATACCTTATGATCTTACCGTTTGTAAATTCACAGCACGTGTTAGTGATCAAAGGTCCTGAAAAGCACAGTAACAAAACTTATTTAACTTTGTTTAGCCCTATGTGTGCCCTTGCTGTCCCACAGAATCATTTTTTCAGGGAATGTCAGCATTGCAAACGTAATTTGAAATTGAGCAGAGAGTCCAAGTGGTTGGCGAAGGCTTCTGGTGGGAAGTGAGCCTTGAGTCAAGTCTTTTTAAAGGGAGTAGAAGGCAAGGCTTGCCAGGTGGAGGACCCAGCACCCACAAGCCTGTGGGATGGAGCTGGGCATTCAGTTCATGCTGGGGACCCTGGAGAGGCCGCTGTCACAGGTGACCAGTGACTACGGTGGGGGAGCAGCAGTGCAGGTGCAGGTTGCTTGAGCAGTGCCTTGACTGTAAAGTGAAGTCTCTGCCTGGGTGTTAGGGGGGAAGGGTTAAGTGTGGTTCTTAGGCGGGGACTTGAGAGCAGCATGACGCTGTGTTCACACTGCATTCACCGTCCCTGTATAAGGTAAATCGGAGGGCGAAAGGGCTGCTGTTACGGAGGCCAGCGGAGGATTTCACCGGCTCCAGGGAGCTGAGACCAAGGTGGCAGTGGTACAGTTGGAGGGGAGAGAAGCTTTGGAATCAGGCTGTGTGCCGAGAGAAGAATTGACCAAACTTGGTCGAACTGTACGTGGAATCAAAAATGAAAAACATTGGGCTTCCCTGGTGGCGCAGTGGTTGAGAGTCCACCTGCCGATGCAGGGGACACGGGTTCGTGACCCGGTCTGGGAAGATCCCACATGCCGCGGAGCGGCTGGGCCCGTGAGCCATGGCCGCTGAGCCTGCGCGTCCGGAGCCTGTGTTCTGCAACGGGAGAGGCCACAACAGTGAGAGAGACCCGCGTACCGGAAAAAAGAAAAAAAGAAAAACATCAACGCTAACTCAAGTTTTAAGTGTGGGCAACTGCAAGAATGATGGAGCAGTGGGAAATAGGAAAGGAGAGCAGCTGTGAGGGGGGAGGGAGGGAAATCCCCTTTTCTAATGTACTAGTTTAATTTATTTTGAATGTGAACTTGCATGTCCAAGGAAAGCCACCCTGTAGTTAGGATAGGTCCTGACAGGAGCTCGGGTCGGAGGTCAGCACTGCATGTGGGGGAGGGATTTGGGTGACTGTGGCCTGGCCGTCATGTCGTGTGTAGCCAAGGCAAGGAGGATGGGAGCAGAGGGCCAGGAACTAACCTCGGAGGAACCCACTGTCGTCAGGAGGAGGTAGGGAGACGGGCTGTCGGATGAGGCAAAGAAAATCAGTCGGAGAGGTGACAGGATGTAGGAAGGCACTGCTGCAGCGGCTGAAGGAGGGGTCAGGAGGTTTGGGGAGTCCATGGCTCATGGTGGCAGGGAGTTGAGGAAGGTGAGGTCTGTGCAAGGATGCGGTCGGAAGAGGGTCACTCCCAGAGATGAGCTCTCTTTAGATGGTGGGCATCTGCCTCCCTGGTGAAATGAAGTATGACATGAAGAGGAAATAAAGGCAGGAAGAGAAAATGTTCAGAGATTTGCCTGTGAGAGGAGGAAGAAAATGAAGTTGTAGAATAATAGAACATTAGGCCTGTCTGTAACTGCTAGGATGTCAGAGTCCTGGAGGATTTTCTTATGGAACAGGCGCTTGAGAAGGCTTCTCTAGCCCCTCGCTGTTGGAGCAGCCTCAGCCGGCATCGCCTGGAAGCTGCTTAGAACGTGGGGCCTTCAGCACCTCTGCCCCCAGATCTGCATTTAACATCCCCTGGGTGTTGGGGGGGGCTGGGCTGGAACTCGGGCAGGCAGGGGCGGAGCTGAGAGTGGGGCATGGCCCTCCTACTCCAGGGAGTTCTCAGGTGACACTCACTTAGGTTTTTTGTGTTTTTCTTTTTCTATTTTCTCTCAATAGTGTCAGAAGTTTGGACAATATACCAAAGAAGACCCCGCATCTTTTAGGTTATCAGATTCCTTCTCTCTATATCCTCAGGTAAGTAATACATGTTTTTTAAAATAACTAAAGAAGAAAGTGATAGAAATAAAACTCGCTGCTCTCAGGGTCAAGTCAGGACTCTGTGTGTTTTGAGACTCCATTTGGAGGTGATGAGGTCGTTCAGTTCAAGGCCAGACAGTGCCTGAGCCCCACGGAAGACGCAGGTGACATGCAGAGAGCAGGTGCACAGACTTTGGGGAGAAGGCAAAACAGGATTGTTGCTTTGAGGCCACAACGCGACCTCTGATTTGTAGAAGTTCTGGGTGGACGGTCACCCGTGAACATAAACGCAGCAAAATGAGACCGCAGTTACCATGGTAGACGTTGTTGACGTGTCTGTAGTGGCTGTGCTGCGTCGTGACTGTGAAGACCCGTGCATGACGGGGACCAGGTGTGTGGAACCGTTCAGAGCCGGGAGGGGGTGGTGGAGCGAGGCACCACAGCCGGGGGTCTGGGTGCTGCCTTTTCTGAGGCTCTACCCTCGTCTGTAAGTGTGGCAGCTGGGGCTCAGCTCCGCTTCAGGGGTGAGGCTGGCTGACCCCGGGTCCGCCGCGGGCCAGGCACCTGTTTGGCTTGGCGGCCAGGAGCCAGCTCCGCAGCTGGGCCTGGGGTGTGCGGGTCGGGGCCCTCACAGGTGCAGCTTCCCCAGAACTGGAGGCAGACTCAACCTTTTTCCCCTCCTCCCTCAAGGATGCCTTAATGAGGAATAAGTAGGAAGAAGCAAACTCTCAATCTTAAGTGAACTTGTTAGGACTTTGGTACTCCATCAGGTATTACCTTTTTGAATACTCGATTTGGCAAGTGGACGCAGGCCTCAGTCATGAACTTGTACAGCTTGGACTCAGGGCTAAGGGAGGGGGCTTCAGAGGTCTCCTCACTGGACGCTCAGCCCAGAGTAGGGCTCTGCAGTCCCCGCCGTGTGCCTGTCTGTCCTGTGCCCGAGCAGTTGAGGCTGGACAGTGCTGTGGAAAGAGGCCGGGCCCAGCCAGGGTCAGGGCTGAACCGGGTTCCATTGCTGGATGTGTTGCTGCCGGTCTTGGATGAGGTCCCGAACCTCTTCAGAAGGATGGAGTTGGTCTGGGAAGTGGCATGCAGTCTTTCTAAAGCCGGGGAATCTTTTCTTCAAGAGGAGCCTCTCAACAGCCAGCACAGAGAGCAGACAGACGTGGTGACCTGCACCCCTGGGCCCCGAGGATCCGCTAAGGCTCGGAGGGCAGTTTGAAAACCACCAAATTTAAATGATTTCTTAGATTCTTTCTGTTGAAGCGTCTAGCATAGAGGTCCAGAGCCAGGCAGCCTGGAGCAGAGGCTGGCCCTACCGCTCAGTGGCGAGGGGTGTTGGGCAAGTTGCCAGCCCCTCAGTCTCCTTGCCTGTGAACTAGGGGTGGTAAGAGAGCTTTCCTTGTGGCTTGTCGGGGGACTCGATCATTCTTGTCCAGCGCTCTGTGCCCTGTACGTAGGATGTGCCGAGTATCAGCCTGGGTCATAATTTAGGAACCTACAATTCATTATATTTAAAAGCTTCTCAGGAAGCTTTGTTTGTTTTATTTTTGTCTGCATTGGGTCTTCAGAGCTGTACACGGGCTTTCTCTAGTTGCGGCGAGCGGGGGTTACTCTTCGTTGCGGTGCGCGGGCTTCTCATTACAGTGGCTTCTCTTGTTGTGGAGCACAGGCTCTAGGCGCGCGGGCTCAGTAGTTGTGGAGCACGGGCTTAGTTGCTCTGCAGCATGTGGGATCTTCCTGGACCAGGGATCAACCTGTGTCCCCTGCATTGGCAGGCGGATTCTTAACCACTGTGCCACCAGGGAAGTCCTTCTCAGGAAGCTTTGTACTTCTCAAGGCAGGTCATTTTCATCTTCTGGCAGCTTTTTAGCATGAGCTAACAGCTGCTCTCCCCCCCTGCTCCTTGGGGGCTGGAAGGAATGCATCTCTGTCTGCAGTGGTGACTCCTGGCCTTTTCTCCCTTGAGCTCCTCACTCCCAGCGCTCTGCCTCTGTCTCAGCACTCTGCCCTCTCCTGTGCTGTCACTGTGCCTGGCGTCCCTCCGCTGCCTCTGACTTCTTCTCGCACGTCTTTTAGGCCCCAGTGGCTTTGGGGACGCTCCTGCTGCACCTCCACCCTCACCCCATCATGCCAGGACTTTCCTGCGCTGGGGCCCTGAATGCGCCTTTTCCGCACTGGACTGTGACCTCTTCAGAGCAGAAACTCTGCTCTGCGACCTGGCCCGGTGACTCCAGAAAGCAGTGCTTTGCCTTGCCTCTTTCATGCAGAAGCTTTGACATGCCCAGAGGGCCTCCTCTTTTTCTAAAAATTATGTTTATTTCTAATTGTAGTGAAAACCCGATAACATAAAATTGACCACCTTAACCGTTTAAGTGTGCAGTGTGGTATAGTGTTACGTATGTCTGATTGTTGAGCAGGGAATCTCGAGAACTTTCTCATCTCATGAAACTGAACTCTGTACCATTAAACAGCAGCTCTCCCCTCCCTCCTCCCTGGCCCCCGGGGCTGCCATTCCACTCTGGTTCATTGAACCCAGAGGCCTTGTTCCTAAGGGCTGGGTTCTCCTGTTTCCAGGGCGGGGGCAGGTCTGCTCTCTGGGTGTCTAGGAAGGTGACAGCTGTGTGCATTTGTCTTTTTCTCTGTAAATGCAGTTCATGTTCCATCTGAGGAGGTCTCCGTTTCTTCAAGTCTTCAACAACAGCCCTGATGAGTCGTCGTATTATCGACACCACTTTGCCCGACAGGACCTAACCCAGTCCCTTATCATGATCCAGCCCATCCTCTACTCCTATTCCTTCCACGGGCCGCCAGAGGTAAGGGCCGCTGTGAGTGCTTCTCCCACAGTTGGAATCACCTAATACAGACTTTTTTCTAGCACGTTTACTCTTAGAGCCAAACTGTAAAAAAGAAAACTTTGAGTCTTTATAGTAATTTAACATTGTTTCTGAGTATTAAAAAAATGTGCATAGGAAAAAGTCATAGGACGTGTATAATTAGAAAACAATTTAAATGTTCAATAGCAGGAAAATTAAGTAATCTAAGAAATATTCACAAAGTTTATGTAACATAATAAAATAAATCCTTATGTTAAATAAAAAAGTAGAAACTTTCCTAAATTATGACTTTTTTAAAGCCTGTAAGAATTAAAAACTATAAGGAAATAAACCAAAATTTCAATATTTGTTGTTCTTGAGTAGAAATTTTCAAATTTTGCTTAATGAATGTAAGTTTAAGTTACTTTTCTTATTGAAATAAAAGTCATAGTCAAATGTATTTTGTAGGAAACTTTAAAATTTGTATTAAAGGATGTTCTTTTTCATGTAGGCATTGGAGTTCTCTGTCATCTACAGCAGTAGATTTGAGAGAAATGTGTCTCTGATAGAATATATTTCTAGCACAAAACTGAGAAAATTTGGAATTATTTCTGGTTCCTAGAGCGAAAGATAATAACATTCATCTCACTTCCTAGTTGATGAGGGATTATTTGGAGCCTGTGTTTTCTACAAAGTTGGAATCTAGAACTGCCTAGTCAGGGAGCAGAATGTGGGAATTTGGCACGAAGATGAGACCCTCCCGGCTGGGTGTGGGGTTGGCGGGTGGCCGTGTGGACACCGAGGGAAGACCCATGCCATCTCTCCCTTTTGCTTCAGCCTGTGCTCTTGGACAGTAGCAGCATTCTAGCTGACAGAATTTTGCTGATGGACACATTCTTCCAAATTGTCATTTATCTTGGTGAGGTAAGATGAAGTTAATTTCTTTCTTACTATCATTTTTTACTAATTTACTAATTTTATGACATTTGAAAAAAGAATTTGGGCTTAGAAAACCCACAGTTTATTGTAATGAGTATAGTGGCTTTTATGCTAGTGAATAAAATTTCTTTTCAGGACCCGGGAAAAAGGTGGTATTTGTATATTTATTTATTTATTTATTTATTTTTGTGGTACGCGGGCCTCTCACTGCTGTGGCCTCTCCCGTTGCAGAGCACAGGCTCCGGGCACACAGGCTCAGCGGCCATGGCTCACGGGTGCAGCCACTCCACGGCATGCGGGATCTTCCCGGACCGGGGCACGAACCCGTGTCCCCTGCATTGGCAGGCGGACTCTCAACCACTGCGCCACCAGGGAAGCCCTGGTATTTGTATATTTAGTAATTTTAATATTACTTGCTATATGTAAACGTCAGGTTGTTCTTTTATTTTTTTTATTTTTTATGCAGCTTTTTTTTTTTTTTTTTTTTTTTTTGGCCATGCTGCAAGGCTTGCGAGATCTTAATTCCCCGATCAGGGATTGAACCTGTGCCCTCGGCAGTGAAAGCGTGGAGTCCTAACCACCAGGGAATTCCCTAATTTTTATACACTGTTTTTCTTTTTTGTTTTTTTTTGTGGTACGTGGGCCTCTCACTGTTGTGGCCTCTCCCGTTGCGGAGCACAGGCTCTGGACGCGCAGGCTCAGCGGCCATGGATCACGGGCCCAGCCGCTCCGCGGCATGTGGGATCTTCCCGGACTGGGGCACAAGCCCGTGTCCCCTGCATCAGCAGGCTGACTCTCAACCACTGCGCCACCAGGGAAATCCTATACACTTTTTAAAGGTTACTTTTCTCATGTTGTACAACACATCCTTGAGCCAGTAGTTTGTACCTCCCACTCCCCCACCTGTATATACACTGCCCCCCACTCCACAGACCACTCGTTTGTTCTCTATACCTGTGAGTCTGCTTGTTTTTTGTTACATCACTAGTTATATTTTTCAGATTCCACATGTAAGTGATATCATACAGTATTTGTCTTTGTCTGACTTATTTCACTTAGCAGAATACCGTCTAGGTCCATCCATGTTGTTGCAGATGGCAAATTTTCATTCTTTTTTATGGCTGAGTAGTATTCCATTTATATATCTACCATATTTTCTTTATCCATTCATCTGTTGATGGACACTTAGGTTGCTTCCATATCTTGGCAATTACAAGTAATGCCGCTATGAAAATTGGGGTGCATGTGTCTTTTCGATTTAGTGTTTTTGTTTTTTACGGATATATACCCAGGAGAGTAGAATTGCTGGGTCATATGGTAGTTCTGTTTTTAGTTTTTTGAGAAACCTCCATACTGTTTTTCAGGTGGTCCTTTTAAATCACTATGATTTATTGCTTTCTGAGTTGTCAGGCAAGATCAGTTTACTTTTCGTCAGTAAGCTTTTTATATTCACACTGTCCTTTCAGAGTTATGTTAGAGTCACTAGTAAATACTGCTAAGTTTGCGACTAGAGTTTTTTCTCTGAGATAATGTGGCCCAGTGAACCTTACGCCAGGTCTGTGGATCCCTAGGATGGCTGTGGATGGTGTTCAGGGCGGCATGCATTTCTTTCTCAAAGAGGTTCATGCCCTAAGGAAAGGAATGGCTCCTCAGGAGAAAATCCTTTAACTGAGTGTTATATTCATGGATATATTCTCTTTTTTGTCTATTGTACATTTTTTACCTTTAGTACATTGCTTTAACAACTGACTTGACTTCCTGATGTCTGTATATTAGAAGTGATTTCAAATGTCCTGAAAAGATGTAAATTGTGTTTCAGCATTCTTTAATGCCCTAGAAAGAAATGGTTTTTCTAATACTAACAGGCATTTTATAACTTTAAACTGTTTTCAGCGTATTAACAGCCACTCTGCTAGCCACTTGGCCACAGGTGCCAGGTCGTCAGTAGTGGTCCTAGACTTAAGGCTGGGTGACCGACCAGCTGCTGTTCCCACTGATGCCTTCAGGAGCTTCCTGTGTCTTCAGCTCATCCCTTATAGACATCTCTGACTACAGCCGCTATCCTGTTCCTTTACACGTTGATTGAGCACCTTCTGTGTGCAAGGGATAGGTTCTAAAGATGAAGGCAGATGACCTTGCTCTCGCCCTTTAAAAGTCCTAAGCCTTCTGATTGCAGGGGTTCTTATGAACTCTTGGTCCCAAGCAAGCCGATGGGCATTCCCTCCACGCCACCAGCCAGTCAGAAATTAAGACCTGGGAAACGGCACGGGCACCGCGGCGGAGGTGAGAGCAGGCTGGTCTCCTGACAGCAGTTCTGTTTCCAGAACACATTCCTCACTTCTTACGTCTTCTTACTCCATTTTCTTTCTCCATTGCTTTCTTTTTTAGTATCCCCCAAGTAACATGTGAAAGCACTTCCGTTTAGTTATAAAGATATATTAATCAGTCAGTGAGTATTTCTTCATTTCCGGCGTGATTAAGGTGTGTTTCCTAACACAGTTGCTGACGGGAATGAAAGAAGGATTGAGACACCATGTTTAGTTGGGGAGACAGTCTTTCCCCTCCACACTTTGGTGTATTGCCTTCTGCTTGTTGCCTAATTAACACACATGCTTTGATTCTTATAGTTTATCTCCACCACCAAGAGGCTTGGGGCCCAGGGGAGCAGGGGTTGGGGTGGAGTCGGTCCCACCCGCCCGTGGGACTGCCGAGCCCTGGAGGAGGGCGTGAGAATTGTACCACCAGGAAAAAGAAAGGACAGTGGAGTCTGTATAGGAAGCCGGCAAACCCCGTTCCCTACCAGGGGTGGTGAGGACGTGAGGGCTAGACCGAGTGATAGCGGGGGAGGTGGAAAGCAGGGGAGCCCAGGGCTCCTTGGGGCACCCGATCCGGGGTGTTTGTCAGTACAGTTAGAAAGGGGAGGGGAGGTGTGGTGGGCACTGACATTTCTGGCGGGACTGTGTAGGTGGCAGTGTCGTGGACGCAGTGCTCGGCTTACTCATGCTCCTGGACAGCTCCACATGGCTCCCCTCGGACACTCATCTCTCTCGACAGAAGACTTCGTCACTGGAAACAAGTTCTGGGTGGGACGTTAGAATGTCAGGGGCGTCAGAGAAGGTTGTCATCACAGCACCTCCACGGTAGTTTTGATTTCTTTGTTTTGGTGTAGACCATAGCCCAGTGGCAGAAAGCGGGCTACCAGGACATGCCTGAGTACGAAAACTTCAAGCACCTTCTGCAGGCACCCCTGGACGATGCCCAGGAGATCCTGCACACGCGCTTCCCCATGCCGCGGTACATCAACACGGAGCACGGAGGCAGCCAGGTGAGCGAGCCCAGCCCGGCCCTGATGCTCTGTTGGCTTTATTATGCATTCTCATGGCTATAAATCCAAACTGCCTGGTTCGTATCTTATATGGTGACATAAACTGACATACAGGTCAGCTTCCAAATATGACTTCTTTTTAAATGAGTGGTCAGAATATGTTGGTGTAAGGTAGAGGATTGCCAGAATGAAATACACTTCATGTTTCAGGAACCCTAATAAATGGAGAAGCTTTGGGCTTAAACTAAAGAAATGGGTTCCTATGTGGTAAAAAGTTTCTAATTTAACAAAAAAAATGTAAAAACTTTTTTTCTATTACACTAATATTAATGCCACTTTTAATCTTTAAATCTAAATCTCTCTCTCGTTTTTTTTTTAAAGGCTCGCTTCCTTTTGTCCAAAGTGAATCCATCTCAGACACACAATAACCTGTATGCTTGGGGACAGGTGAGTAATTGTCAGGTATTTGAGGAGGAGGCCAGGCTGCTTTTTTAAAAACTTGTTTTTAAATTCTACAAATTGGGGAATTCCTTGGTGGTCCAGTGGTTAGGACTCGGAGCTTTCACTGCCGGGGCCTGGGTTCGATCCCTGGTTGGGGAACTAAGATCCTGCAAGCTGCAAGGTGCGGCCAAAAGAAAAAGAAAAGATAAATAAATAAATCTACACATTTATTGAATTGAATCCCTTTTGGCCCAGAGACAGAGTAACTTGGGTATTTTGCTGGGAAGAAAACTTTGAATAATATAGTAATCCTCATTATACATATTTTTGCTTTACAAGGTCTCAGTTATCTGAGGTCGGCTGTGGTCAGAAAATTCCAGAAATAATGCGTTAGTTTTGAATTACACACCATTCTGAGTAGCCTGGTGAAATCTCACACCTTCCCGCTCCCTCCTACCTGGGGAGTGCGTTATCTTTGTCCAGTGTTTCCACACTGTATATGCCAATATTAATTAGCACCTGTACAGGAAAACGTTAGTACGTGCAGGATTCTGTTCTACCTGTGGTTTGAGGCAGCCACTGGGGTCTTGGAAGCTGCCCACCCTGGATAAGGGGGGACTAGAGACTTCTGTGTAGGCTGGGGGTGGGGACATGCCCTGTGTGGATCCCCTTCTGCAGTACACAGCAGAGTCTGACAGGTTCAGGCCAGAGGACAGAACACTGAACTGTGGCCTCCACGTGCTTCCCTCGGAGACACAGTGGCATTGCCCAGAGTCCCCACACTTCTGTCTCCCCCGGGAGTGCAAGGCAAACACATGGACTCACGCTCACCATTCCTTCTGCCTCCTCTTCACTTTTTAGGCTCCAATTTCCTTCCTTTTTTTTTTTTTTTTTTTGCGGTACGTGGGCCTCTCACCGTTGTGGCCTCTCCCATTGCGGAGCACAGGCTCCGGACGCGCAGGCTCAGCGGCCATGGCTCACGGGCCCAGCCGCTCCGCGGCATGTGGGATCTTCCCGGACCGGGGCACGAACCTGTGTCCCCTGCATCGGCAGGTGGACTCTCAACCACTGCGCCACCAGGGAAGCCCCCAATTTCCTTCTTTATCTAATTATTCCTAGCATTTATGTCTCCTTCAAATGAGTCTTTTCTTTCATTCTGTTTTCTTATAACATTTTTTGGGAGGTAATTGTAAATTTATATGCAGTTGTATGAAACAATACAGAGAGATCCCCTTTGCTCTTTGCCCAGTCCCCCCGCCCCCCCGTGGTAACATCTTGCAAAACTGTAATACAGTATCATAACCAGGACATTAAGATATGCATTTCCACCAGCACAAGGATCTCTCATGTTGCCCTTTTATAGTTATGCTCACTTCTCTCCTGATCTCCTATTTTCTATTTCTATAATTTTGTCATTAAAAAGTTAACATGTGTTATATACACAGGGAACTGTATTCAATATCTTGTAATAATCCATAATGGAAAAGAATATGAAAAAGAATATATGTATGTATGTATTGCTGAATCACTTTGCTGTACACCAGAAGTTAACACAACATTGTAAATCAGCTATACTTCAATTTTTAAAAAACGGTTACATAGGGCTTCCTTGGTGGCACAGTGGTTGGGAATCTGCCTGCCAATGCAGGGGACGCGGGTTTGAGCCCTGGTCTGGGGAGATTCCCACATGCCACGGAGCAACTAAGCCCGTGAGCCACAACTACTGAGCCTGCGCGTCTGGAGCCTGTGCTCCGCAATGGGAGAGGCCACGACAGTGAGAGGCCTGCGCACCGCAATGAAGAGCGTCCCCTGCTCACCGCAACTGGAGAAAGCCCTCGCACAGAAACGAAGACCCAACACAGCCAAAAATAAATAAATAAATTTACTTAAAAAAAAAACGGTTACATATATGAAACCACATGGTACGTAAACTTTTGGGATTGGCCCTTTTCCCTCAGCATACTTATCTAGAGATTCATTTAAGTGTCAAATATATAGGTAATTTGTTCCTTTTTATTTGCCGAGTAGTATTCTGTGGTATAGACATACTGCATTTTATTTAATCATTCACCCATTGAAGGACAGCTGGGTTGTTTACAGTTTTTTTTTTTTTTTTGGCTGTGTTGGGTCTTTGTTGCTGTGTGCGGGCTTTCTCTAGTTGTGGCGAGCAGGGGCTACTTTTCGTTGCGGTGCGCGGGCTTCTCATTGTGGTGGCTTCTCTTGTTGCGGAGCATGGGCTCTAGACGCACGGACCCAGTAGTTGTGGCTCACAGGCTCTAGAGCACAGGCTCAGTAGTTGTGGCGCATGGGCTTAGTTGCTCTGCAGCATGTGGGCTCTTCCCGGACCAGGGCTTGAACCCGTGTCCCCTGCATTGGCAGGCGGATTCTGAACCACTGTGCTACCAGGGAAGCCCTTGTACAGGTTTCTTATAAACTTTTTTTTTTTTTTTTTTTTGGCCATGCCGCACAGCTTGTGGGATCTTAGTTCCCCGACAAGGGATTGAACCTGGGCCCTCGGCAGTGAGAGCGCCAAGTCCTAACCACTGGACCACCAGGGAATTCCCTGAACATTTATTAAATCTATTTTTATTTCTTTCATCGGTGTTGTGTATTTTCACTTTTTTTTTTTTTTGAGTGATTGTGAATGGTACTGTACTTTTAATTTCACTGTCCAGTTGTTCATTGCTAGTACAGATCTTCTTCAGCTTGTGAGGCGATTGCATCCCAATAAATCCATCATAACTTGAAAATGCATTTAATACACCTAACCGTATTTTATAATGAAGTGTTGAATATCTCATGTAACTTATTGAATGCTGTACTGAAAGTGAAAAACAGAATGGTTGTGAGTGTCTTGGTTGTTGACCCATATGATCAGTGTGGCTGGGAGCCACCCAGTATCACGGGGGAGGATCATACTGCATGTTGGTAGCCTAGGAAAAGACCACAATTCAAAATGTGTATGGTTTCTACTGAATGAGTACTGCTTTTATACCATCATAAAGTCAAAAAGTCATAAATCAGCAACCATCTATATATAGAAATAAAGTTATTTTTGTATACTTGTCTAATATCCTGTGACCTTCCTGAGTCACTTATTACTTTTGGGAGTTTTTTGGTAGATTCCTTGGGATTTTTTACAAAAAAATAGACAGTCATGTCTTCTGCAAGTAGGGACAGTTCATTTCTTCCTTTCCAATCTGAATACTTGTTTCCTTTTGTTCTGTTGTCTATTTTCAATGTCATTTATATCTGCTCTAATCCTTATTTTCTTCCTTCTGCTTGCTTTAGGTTTATTTCCTTCATTTTCTAGGTTCTTGAGATAGGAGTTTAGATTATTGACGTGAGACTTCTCTTCAGTGTATGCATTTAGTGCTCTTAATTCCCTCTGCAGTACTGCTTTTGCTGTGTCCCACAGGTTTTGATTATGTTGTATTTTCATTTTCATTCAATTTGATATATTCTTTTAAAATTTCTCTTGAGGGTTCTTCTTTGACTCTTGGATTATTTAGAAATATTGCTTAGTTTCCACAGATTTTCTTGTTGTCTTCAGTTAATTGATTTCTGTTTTGATTACATTGTGGTTAGAGGATATACTTTGTATTATTTCAATTTTTAAAAATTTGTTGAAGTTTGTTTTATGGCCCAGGATATGGTCTGTCTTGGCATATGTTCCATGGTCACTTGAATAGGCGTTCTGCTATTGTTGGATAAATTGTCCTATAAATGTCAATTAAGTCCTGTTAGTCGATGGTGGTGTTGAGTTCTTACATATCCCTGCTGATTATCTGTATAGTTCTATCCGTTTTTGAGAGAGGATGTTGAAGTTTCCAACTCTTAATGGTGAGTTTGTTTCTCTTTTGCGTTCTGTCAGGTTTTTGTTCACATATTTTTCAGCTCTGTTGTTTGTTGCATACACACTTAGGATTGCCCTTTCTTTTTGGTGGATTGACCCTTTTATCATTATATGATGTCCCCACTATCTCTGGTAATTTTGTTTGCACTACTATCTACTTTATCTGGCCTTTATAAAGCCCACACTTATCTTTCTTTTATTCTTTTTATTTATGCAAAAAAATTAATGTTTGCATGATATACCTCTTTCCATCCTTTAACTTTCAACCTGCTTCTATCATTATATATTTTTTTAATCTACTCTGCTAAACTCATAATAAATTTGCTTATTTGGACCATTTATATTTAATGTAGTTACTGATACGTTAGGGCTTATTAAGTCTGCCATTTTATTTTTTTGTTTTCTGTGCTTTTCATTTCTCTGTTTTCTTTTTCCTTCCTTCCTGTGGGTTACTTGAACATTCCTTATAATTCCATTTTAACTTGTTCACAGTGGTTTTTTTAGTATATCTCTTTTTGTAGCATTTTTTAGTGGTTATTCTTGGTTGCTCTAGATGTTAGAGCATTACATTACATTATGTGTACCTAGCTTATCATGGTCTACTGGTGTTATCTTTTTTACCAGTTCAAATGCAGTATAGAAAACCTACCCCAGTCTCACTTCATGTCCCTTTACCCTCTCCCATTTATGATATAATTGTGTTAAATGTTTCCTCTGTGTGCACCAGACAGTGTTACAGTTTTTCTTCAGCTATAATCTATAAATCTAAGAGAAGATGGAAAACCTCTTATTTTTATCTGTAGTTTTGCTTACTGTGTCCTTTATTGCTTCTTAATACTCCAGAGTTTCTTCTTTTATCTTTTCCTTTCTGTTTAGAAATCTTCCTTTAGCAGTTCTTTTCAGGGTAAGTCTTCTGGTGATAGACTCTTAGTTTTCCTTCATTTGAGAATCTCTTGATTTCCTCTTCAATCCTGAACAATATTTTCTCTGGATATAAGATTCTGCTGACAGTCCTTTTTCTTCGGCAGTTGAAAAATATTGATAAAATGTAATCTTTCTCTGGACCCTTTCAAAATGTTTTCTTTGTTAGTTTCAAATGTTGAAATACCATACGTTTTTGTGTGAATTTCTCTGAATTTATCCTATTTGGAATTTGCCCAACTTCTTGATTCTGTATATTTATGCCTTTTGCCAAACTTGGATAGTTTTCAGTCATTACTTTCTACAATACTTTTTCAGCCTGCCTTGCCTGCCTTTCTCTTTGGGACCTCAGTGACGCAAATGTTAGTTCATTTGTAGTTCCACAGCTCAGTTGGGTACTTTCTATTATTTTTATCTTCCAGTTTATTGACTCTTTTCTCTGTTCCCTTTCTGCTGTTGCATTCAAACTTTTTATATGTTACTGTATTTTTTAGTTACAAAATGTTCATTTGGATTTTCTTTGTCTTATATTTCTTTTCTGATGCTTTATGTTTTCATTTGTTTCAAGTGTGTTCCTAATTGCTTCTTGAAGCATTTTTGTCATGGCTGCTTTAGTCTTTGTCAGGTAATTCTAACACCGTCGTCAACTCATAGTGTTAACACCTGTTGACTGTCTTTTTTCTCATTCATTTTGAGATCTTGACTCTTGGTATAACAAGTGATTTTTTTTAAATATAAATGTATTTTATTTATTTATTTTTGGCTGCGTTGGGTCTTCGTTGCTGTACGCGGGCTTTCTCTAGTTGCGGCGAGCGGGCGCTACTCTTCGTTGCGGTGCGTTGGCTTCTCCTCGTGGAGGCTTCTCTTGTTGCGGAGCACGGGCTCTAGGTGCACGGGCTTCAGTAGTTGTGGCACGCGGGCTCAGTAGTTGTGGCTCGCAGGCTCTAGAGCGCAGGCTCAGTAGTTGTGGCTCATGGGCTCTAGAGCACAGGCTCAGTAGTTGTGGTGCATGGGCTTAGCTGCTCCGCGGCATGTGGGCTCTTCCTGGACCAGGGATCGAACCTATGTCCCCTGCATTGGCAGGTGGATTCTTAACCACTGAGTCACCAGGGAAGCCCCATAACAAGTGATTTTTGATTGAGACGTGGACATTTTCATATTTGTTATGAGACTCTGGATTGATTTCAACCTGTTTTGGATGTCTTTTTGTCACACTGCTCTGGCAGGGAAGGGGGTGGTACATTGTTCCATTTCTGCCAGGTGAGACAGGGGTTCAGGTTTTCCATTGGCCTCTGTTGACACGTGAGGTGGAGGGCGACTTCTTGTTACTGTGTGTGGGGACGGGAGTTCCAGCTCCCCACCTGGTTCCCATTGATTCTCCTGTGGAGGTGGCCTTGTCACTGGTGGGTGATGGTGAAAGTGCTTTCTCTGCACTAAGCCTTCTCTGATACCACCCCAGAGGTTGGGGTGTGGACATCTTATTACTACCAGGTGTGGGGTGGAAGTCCAGGCTCCCTGTATGGTCTCTGCGGACACCATGGGTGCAGGGAGACTTCTTACTGGCCAGCAGGGATGAAATCCCTGGCTCCATACTTGGCCTTTTCTGATACCACCGTGGTGGGATTGTTGGGTCCCTCAGTACTGCCATGTGAGGGGTGCAAGTCTACACGATCCGCTCAGCCTTTTCTGTCTTGCTAGGCTGCCCTGGTCTTTTGCTAGAGAAAGTGGGCTCTTTTTGTTGTAGTTTTTGTCCGTGCTCAGTAACTGTTGCCAGCTTTTTCAGCTCCAAGTCTGGCGCGCATGCGTGAGGCAAAAAGGAAGCCCTGGGAACTGGCCACTGTGTGGTTCCCTGCATCCCAGGGTCTCTAGTTGATATGCTGTCTTTTCACCACCTTTCAAAGTCTTCTTATGTTTGTTTTATATAAAACATCCAGGGGTTTTAGTTGTACTTAGTTGAAGGAATGAGGAAAAGTACATCTACTCTTTCTTCCCAGAGAAATCCTTTTATAAAACTTTAATCATGCTTATACTTTTTTGATTATAACAGTAGTACCGTTTCATTTTTAGAAGACTAGTATATGTAAAAAAAAATTTTAGAAAGAAAGTTTAAATTACATAGAATGCTACTAGCTAGAGTTAAGTACTTCTGGCTTCTTTCTAGTTAATATAAAAGGTATGTATCATGTATATCTGTGTATGTGCATATGTATATATTTTTTTAACAAATTGGAATCTTGTTAGAAATCAAGGTTTCTATTCAATACTTTTTCCCTTAACGTCAATTGAATCATAAGCATTTCTTGATAGTGCAGAGATCCATCTGTTTAGTGGATACTGATTCACACATTGTGAATACGCTGTTACCAAGCTTCTGTTGTAAGCAGATCATTTAAGAGCATCAAGCTGGTTGCAGCAGGGTGGTGGGGAAGATGAGAGATGGGACGTGTGGGCCCCCAGGAGTTCATGCCTGCTGGGAGCCAGACCCTGGATGAGTCATCAGAACTACACAGTGGGGTAAAGTAGAAGGGCATATGCTCAAAACTGTCTGTAGTGGCAGGAATGACCTGATATGAGTGGATCAGGGAAGGGTTTTGTGAGGAAATTATGCTTTAGTTGAAAAGATTAGCTAGGCAGAGGACGGGGCTGGGTGGCAGGAGTGCTCTTGGCAGACAGACAGCACTTGCTAATTTTGTGAGGGGAAGGGTCCTTAATAACGCATGAATTCCAACCAGCTTCTAAGAAACCTGCCAGTAAACCTTTTTCATTAAACTTCAGGAAACAGGAGCGCCCATCCTGACTGATGATGTTAGCCTGCAGGTGTTCATGGACCATTTGAAGAAACTGGCTGTCTCCAGTGCCTGCTGAGCTGAGGACATGAGAAGGAAATGGAGGAAAACACGGTCACACTGTGCTCACAGTTGTTTGTAAAGGCTTAACGTTCCTTTTACTTTTCTGCTGCATTTTAATAAATAATCAAAAGAAGTGTTATGTAACTCTTCAGATTTTAATTTGCTTGTATTCCTTATCTGTGCCCTTTTCTTTACACCATAAAATTATAAGGTCATAAACGTTTTGGTACCGGTAGATGTTTATATGCTTTTTGTATTCTAACTTTTAGAGTCTGTATAAAATCAGAACTAATGTATTTTGGCAGCTTGCTTACATGAAAATCATAATGATCAGAAAGGAAATAAATCTGGATGAAGAAGCACTGGTTAAAATAATGCTAATACAAATTTGATTTCTGAGGTCTCTGTGTGTTTTAAGTAAATTCCCCAAGAGGTAATTCCTGAACTTAATCTTCATTTACTGTCAAGGATATTGTTAACATTAACAGACAAGGAAAAGTAAGAAATATGTGAAACTTTATTGAGGCAGAGTGGTCTGGAGTGGCACTGTTCCTACCTCACCTGAGATACAGAGAACAGATTGCTGGTCACCAGAGGGGAAGGGGTGGGGGAGGGTGAAATGGGTGAAGGGGGTCAACTGGATGGTGCTGGATGGTGGTGAGCACACTGTAGTGCATACAGAAGTTGAATTATAATGTACACATGAAACATATAATGTTATAAACCAATGTTACCTCAATTTTAAAAAAATTACAGCTTATTTTACTCAGTGGAGTTCATCCTTGTTTAGAGGTTATATCCCCTTTTAACATGGGCCAATTGCTAGGACAGCTGTCATCCAGGAATTTCTTTTGTTTGGACTCCTAGGTTAGTTGCAGTTTTCCTTTTATCTCATAAGTCATTTTGCTGCCTTAAGTGACTGTTTCTAAAAAGAGCATACAAGAGATAATTCACAGAACCTGTTCTGCCTTCATACCTGACAGCTTTACTGAGTATAAAATCTAGGCCCAAAATAATTTTATCTCAAAACTTTGGAGGCATTTTTTCAATAGTTCAGCAAATAATTATTCAGTATTTGCTATGTTTGGAGTAGTCTTCTAGGGCCTGGGAATGTAACCAATAAAACAATTCCTATTCTCACAGAGCTTATATTCTGGGTAGGGAAGACCAACATTAAAAAATTAGAAGTAAATTATATAATTTTTTAAGAAGCTAATGAGTGCTATGTAGAAAAGTAAAACTGGGAACTCCTATTAATTGGCTGTCGGACCATCTGGATTGATTCCAATGCTCTATCTTTTGAATTTGTACTTACTGCCATCTTAACCTCTGCTCAAAATTCTGGGTGGGTTTCCTATCTTAAAATGTTTAACAATTACATTTTAAATGCCTAAGGCTTTTATTTACTGTACCTTTTCCATAGAATATTTTTCTTATATTTGGGATATAATTTTGAATTGAGGTAGATCATATAGAAGAGTACATAAGCCTGTGTATCCAGTTTAGGGTTGAAACTGTTCCTCCTTGGGCCTGTTTCCAATTGACAGGAGGAATGTGATACACCCAGCTGGCTCTGGTGTCTCTCCAGTGACAGTGAGTGAAGGTGCCGAGAGGCACCCTGAGCCATGCAGGTCCCACCTGTGGGTGCTGGTGGCTGTTTCCAAAGAACGTGGAGGTGGGTGTTAGTGTTCTTTGGAGAGCAGCCATCTCGAGAGGGAGACACTGAGCCAGTGTGCCTAGTAACTATAAACTCCATCTTGAAAGCAAGGAAACTCCTGAAATGATCAATTAGGAGAGTGGCAGCCCGGATGGAAGGAGGCTGGAATCCAGCCGAGGCCTCAACAGAGGCAGCTTTTAGACACAGGTGACAGATGAGGTGTTAGGTGAGAGGGTGAGTCAGGAAAGGTTTCTTTCCTTTTGGGGGCTGGGGCGCAGTAGGGGTAGGGATAAATTCAATCCTGGCCACTCTTTGAGTTTCAGGAGCTTGTGGGGTAGAACTGAAAATGCCCTGTAGGTTGGCAGTAATTAGTATGTATTTATCTTTCAGGAGAATGTGGCGTATATTTGAGAGTCATAAACGTATAAAGTAAATAACATGAGTAAAGTTGCTCAGTATGAGAAGAGAAGCAAGCTTGGAACAGAATACTGATTTTCCTGTTTTGTTTTTAACGACCTTATTGGGGTATAATTTATATACGATAAACTGCACCCATTTAAAGTGTACGGTTCAATGAGTTTCAGTAGATGTGCACACCCACGAAAGCACCACCATCACATCACCATCAAGACACAACATTTCCACAGCCCCCAAAGTTTCTTCAGGCCCCTTTTAGTCCTTCCGTTTCTGCACACCCTGGTCGGAGGCAACTACTTGTCGGCTTTCTCCCACTATAGATGAATTTGCTTCCAGAATTTTATGTCTGGTTTCTTTTGTGCCTGGTTTCTTTCACTTAGCATTACCCATCTGAGATTTATCCATGCAATTGCATGGATCAGTACAGTAGTTCCTTTTATTATGGAGTGATAGACTCACATTTCCTTTATTCATCCACTAGTTGATAGACATTTGGGTTGTTTCCATTTGGGGGCTCTTATGAATAAAGCTCTGTGAACACCCACATACATACGTTTGTGTGGACATAATGTTTTCATTTCCTTTGGGTGAATAGGAACCGAATGTCTGATTCATACAGTAGGGGTACTTCAATTTTTAAGAAACTGCCAGTATCGCAAAGAGGTTGTGATATTTTATGTTCCCACCAGTAAGAGGTCTGATTGCTCCAAGTCCGTACAACCCTTGGTATTCTCAACATAATTTTTAGTCATTCTAATAGGTGTGTAAGGGTGTCTCGTGGTTTTAATTTGCATTGCTGTGATGACTGACAATGCCCCTGTACTTATTGGCCATTTGTATATCTTCTTTAGTTAAGTGATTGTTGCCTGTTTTTCAGTTCGGTTGTCTTTTTATAATTGAATTGTAAGATATCCTTATAAATTCTGATACAAGTCCTTTGTCAGATCTACCTACTTTGAATATTTTATCTTGTGGCTTGTTTGATTTTCTTAACTGCCTTTCGAAGAGCAAAAGATTTAATTTTGAAAAAGTCCAATTTACCAATATTTGTTTGTGGTTTATGCTTTTTGTATTCTAAGAAATCTTTGCCTATCCCAAGATGGCAAAGATCGCCTTTTTAAAAAATTTTTATTTTATATTGGATGTAGTTGATTTCCAATCGTTGTGTTAGATCTTTTCTTCTCGGTTTGTAGTTTTAGCTTTTATATTTAAGCCTATGATCCATTTAGCGTTAATTTTTGTGTGTGGCAAAACACCAATTTTTAGAGGGTGGGAGAAATGGGAAGAGCCCTGAAGGATAAATAGATTCTGAAGAAAATTATGTTTTCGAAGCTATGAAAGGAGCAGGTGGAGTCGTATGCGCTGGAAATCGTCTGATTATGGCTGCAAAGTAGTTACTGGCTATGGAAGTTTACTGAGTATCCACTCTGTGCCCAACACATCCCTTTTGCTCTCAGGTTGTTTGGTTTCTTGAGTGGGGGTAGATTATGCTTCGAGGAAATGTACGGATAAGAGAAAAGCTGATGGTGGGTCGAGTGGAGACTTTTTGTTTTTGAGGCGCGGGCTCGTTTGTATGATGGAGTAAAGAACAACAGAATGAAAAGGGCGTGAGATGGAGGTGGACAGAGTGTAGTTGCTGGGCCAGGGCCCTGAAAGGCAGAGAAGAATGGGACCCACAGCCTAGTGGAGGGGCTAATTCAGACGTAGAGGGACCCACGCGCACCAGACAGGGCTCCAGGCAGGAAGATGGGGAAGATGACTTGCGGGTCGTAGACGGGGTATCCTCGCAAACCTGAGAGCTGGAGGAGGGAAGGAATTAAGTTTAACAAGGGCCACCTAAAGCCTATGTAAGGCAGGACTTTGCAAGTGGGAGGTTTGCCTGAGAGAAAGTGTCATTGGGGCCCGTCACGTGGGAGGCAAGATCGTCTCCGGACCCCAGGCGCCAGACCCGAGTGCGTTGCCCAGCGCGACGTCCGGACTACACGCTCCAGGATGCATCGGGGTCGGCGCAGGAAGCGGCCAGCCCGGAGCGGCTCCCCATTGGAGGCGGCGGCGGCGGTGACGCGCCCACCGGAAGGCCCGCCTCCGCCCTGGGACTCGGAGGAGTGAGGTATTCCCGGCGGCGTCATGCGTCCGGAAAAGGCCCTGTCTTGGTACCGGCGCATGTCTATGCTGTACGGACTGGGCGCCTGGACCCTGCTGGGCTCCTTGTTTTTGTATAATCAGAGAAAGAGCAAGCCTCCAGGTACGGCTCTCGGGCGGGACCTCTGGGGGACGCGCGGCCTTGCGTGGGGCGTGTCCGGGGGGTCGCAGAAGTGGCTTCGCTGTGCCGCGCGAAGAGACCAGGAGCGGTGCTTAGAGCCGCGCGTTATCGTGGAATCTGCCAGCAACGACCTTTTAGAGCCTCTTCCCCGAACCTTGCTGGTTTATTGAGCGAGGCCGCCCGTATCCTCAGAATTTGAAGAATCCGTGAGATTCCAGGTGGAATTTCAAAGACCCTGGATGGTGGTTTAAAGAGGCGATGCTTCTGTAACTTCAGCCCTGCTTTGGTCGCATGGTCGCCTTTGCCGACCAAACGATTTCGCTGACTTACACCAGCGAAGGAGTACTGAAATCTTACCAGTTGCTGGGAGGAAAAGGAAATCCCGCAGCTTTCAAAAATGTTCTGGAAATCTGTGGCTTCGTCTAGAGTAGGGACTGCCTGGGGCTGAAGGGGAGGAGCTGGTGGGGGAGCGACTGCTACAAAATAAGGGGTTTCCTTTTGTGGATGAAAATATTCTACACTTTATTTTGGTGCTGGTCGCACAGATCTCAAGATACTAAAAACTGAATTTACATTTTAAATGAGTTAATTGTATAATAAGTATTATCTCAGTAAAGCTTTTTATGTAAAAACTGTGCTGAAGATTACATTTGGTGCTGAAGATCACCAATGGCCTGAAAGTGCACATGTCAGTATTAAGCATTTTAAAACATTTATCTCTGTAGTGGTCATTTAAAAAAATTATTTACATTTTCTTTTTTACAGAAAGAAAACAATGTCAGGAACCTGATGGGGGTGGGGGTAATTCTTACCTTAGTTTATTTTATTTCAAAGACTTTACTAATAATTCTAATGACTGCTGCCTAAATTAAAAGTTAGTGATCAACTATACTTCAATTAAAAAATAAAGTAAGATAAAATGAAAGTTAGTGATGCAGCTGTTACTTTTTTTTTTTTTAAGGTGGTGAAGTAGAACAAAAGGATGTCTCAACAAATGAACTGTCTGAACCCCCGAAAGGGTTTTATGTAGAAACGGTTGTCACATATAGAGACAATTTTGTTCCAATTACTGCCAGGATCGTCAACTATTTGAAATCATGGACTGGTGGCCCTGGACCAAAATCATGATGGACGGCTGAATTCTGAAAACAGGACTTTGGTTCAGCATATAAATTTGAGAGATACTGTGATTTCCACTTTCTCTTTGTGAAAAGTGTATACATTTAATTTTGTTGTAAAATAGAATCACTAATAATATGCAATAAATATTTCCTTGAAGAAAAGTAAATTTGCATATTCAGGAGGTGTCCTTCTATACTCACAGGAGTAAAAGGTTGAAGTGAAATGTCGTATTGAGCTTCCATAAGCTTGGTTTTCTGAAATTAGTTCATGTAACTTTATATTCCTTTCATGTTGCTGTCAGACATAGCTTTTGTGGTCCCTTTAAGCAAATCTCCGTGTTCAGTTTGGGACTTAGAGCAGCCCTTTGGGCACTAGTGGGTGCTTGGTAAGTATGTTGTGAATTATATTATAACTCCTGGATTAAATAGACTCGATCTGTTCTTTAGGAGGTGTACAGATACCCTCATTCTTTCAGCAGGAGTGGATTAAACCCCAATGGTGGCTACCAGTAGTCTAGAGATAGGGGATACAAAGTGAGGACAGCGGGGTTCCTGCCCTTGAGTGCTGCAGTGTTCTCTCTGCTGGGCTCGTTTGGTTGCAAGTAACAAACCCACATAAGTGCGATTAAATCAGAAAGAGATGTTTATTAAAAATGTGTGTGGACGGGGAATTACTTGGTGGTCCAATGGTTAGGACTCGGTGCTTTTGCTGCTGTGGGTGTGGGTGCAATCCCAGGTCGGGGAACTAAGATCCCACAAGCTATGCAGCGTGGCCAAAAAAAACAAAAAACCAGTATAGACAGCTCAGAATTCAAACAGAGTATGCTGAGGTCTTCGGAGGGCCTGGCAGCAGGAACCGGAATGTAGCCACTCACTGAGCCTGCCTGGGGACTGTCTGCCTTGTTGCCTTTCTCACTGCACACGTTTTGTCCCCGTTATTTCTGTAGTAACATCACTTTGCAGCCACAGCGTCAAAGTCTGATCAGCTTCTTCCCAAGCCAGAGTTTGTCTTCCACTCCTGTGAGAGTCACTTCCCTGTGTATCGGATCCTTTCCTGTGGATCACTGAGTCCTGCCTCAGTTAGTAAGAAACTAGCATTCGTTGCCCATTTGGGTAGTGTTTCTTGTGCGCAGCTATTTGGTACCCTGTGAGGACTAGGGATTCCTGGTAGGACAGGAATGGCACACTTCTGGGTTCCTGCTATAGTACTGTCACCTTCAAACCTTTGCCTTGATTTCTCCTTGGTGTCAGTTCTACCTTGTGGGTGGCCTGAGCAGTGCTTTGGGGGCAGTCAACCTAAGTGACAGAGGCTCCAAGATGGCAAGTAGCAGCTTCAGATGTCAGCAGCAGAGGCTCCTCACTGGACATCAGAGGTCAAGAATGGGTCAGTGCCAGTGGGGTGGGCACCCTGGTGGACACCTGTGATGGGCATCAGACGTGCAAGAAGCAGCATACGATGGGGGAAGGGAATTTCTGAATGGCTTCCCAGAGCAGCCTGCTTCTCATCACTCTCCTTGGAATCTCAGTTTCATGCCTGGCCCCCGGCTGCCAGGGAGACTGGGAAAGTGCGTTTCTGGCTTCCGCATCAGGGATGTGTTGACCCTCAAAGTGGGGCATCTCCTAGATATAGGAAGGATGATCACAGCATGCTGGGCAAGTAGATACCAGGACAAATGTCCACTCCAGGCAGCAAGCCAGACTTTCATCGGGAGGCACTAAGATACCTGCCTCTGTAGGTCACTTTCCCCAGAGAAGGTTTCTCTACCCGGGGGTGGATGCCTGGCTGTAGGAATTCTGGGAGCTGAGTGTGTGTGTGTGTGGCTTCAACAATTCCCGTAGTTCTGCTGAATCTTGGCTTAAATAGGCCTTTGTGGACTAATCTAACAACCAAAATATAATTTAAAGTGTTCTTCTGGGAGAAGGTTTTCAGAATTCCAAATGTCTATCTTTCAGGTGCAGTTGGAACACGGTCTGTTCAGAAGTTGGGAATCACCCATTGAAGGAGAGTTTGTAGGATTGGAAATAAGTTTCCCGAAATTCTGAGGTCTGGTAGTATTTAGAGGGAGTGGGTTTTCTTTTCCTTTTTTTTAAGATGTATGTATCTCCGGGGCGTGCGCCCCCTTCCTGACATCCGTCCAGCTGGAGGAGCCATCGGGGACCATTCAGATGAAAAGGACTCCTGAGAGATAGTGGAGCAACAAGAGAAGAGGAATTGGGTTTTCCGGCCCTGTGGAGTACCACAGAGCCCAGGGCTTTAGAGAGAAAGAATCAACTTCTACGTAGTTTAAGCCATTGTGACTTTGGGTCCCTGCTACAGTTGATGTAACTCTAAGCAAATCACATCTCCCTATTCATTTCTTTTTAAAAATGGTACCTAACTTTTCATGATAGAAAAATCTCCTGTGTTTTTTGAGCTTTGGTTTCTTTTGAAGAAGAGGTATAATATCTAGCCTGTCTACTAATAGGGTTGTGACTGTCAAATGAGAAAGTGTTTGTGCACGCATGATTATTCTTAGGAATAGAATGTCTTAGCTACTCCTGGAAATGAGGCGTGAAAGGCCTTCTTTCTGGTGATAAATGCAGTCTGCTTCTGTCGTCCTCCAGCCGCTTTGCTTTCTTCCTTGTGGCTCCCCAGGGAGTTACCTCGTCACAACTGGCCTGTCTGAAAACAGGGCTTCCATGGGTAGTAACTTGCTTCTTCAGCACAGCAGGTTAGCAGCGTGTATCAACGTGGAAAATGGCACATCCTTTGGTCCGGCAATCTCACTTTCAAGAATTTGGGAGATTCCTGAAAAGATTTAGGAAGATGCCTCTTCAACATCACTCGTTCAGCATGGCCTCGAGCTGAAACAACCTCTTGGTCGACCGTGCCGATTGCCTTCCCAGCACCCACTGATCCCACTCCTCTTTTATAACAGACCCTGAGCTCACCCCCGTCAGGTGCTTCAGGGGGACTGGCCCAGGTCCTGAATGGTCCAAGTCAGTGTTTCTCCAGGGGGCGCTGCAGCCTCCGTGGATGTGACAGTCCATTTTGTGGGCTGCCCCAGGTGTTGCAAGTGCTTTAGCATTTCAAGTTCCTTGGGCACTAAATGCCTGTAACAATCTTCACAGCTTGTGACAGCTTCAGACACCCCTCCCCACACACATTTCCAGTAACCCCTGGGGGGCTCTATGCCCCAGGTGAGAACCTCTTATCTGAACCAGTCAGGAGGAGTAGGTCCCATCTCCCTTGCTAGTGACTGGGTTAAGCATGGTCATGTGATCTCACTCTGGCTAGTGAAACTCGAGGGGCTTCTGGGCAGGGTGTCCCAGCCTCAGAGGAAGCACTAGGAGGCGATAGTCTCCTGTACTTCTGAACATTGTGTCTGGATAGGATGCCCAGTACAGCCACAGCCATACTGTAAATCTATGACCCCCTGTTAGTCAAAAAATCAAGTTCACACCTGTATTCATTCAGCAATGTTATCTGAGCTTCAGGCAGTGTGCTAGAGGCTTAGGATAGAATGGTAAGCACGAGACACTAATAGAGCAAATTATCGGGCACTGGAGTGATTGGAAGTTGCCAGGAAAAAAAAAAAAGTCGCCAGAAGATTATGAGGGAAAAACCATAGGATAGCGATGGAGAATAATGGGGAACCAGGACTCTTAACTTTGTGTGGTCAGAGACGTTCTCTCCGATGAGGAGGCATTTAAGCTGAAAATGAAAGGAAGGAGGGGAGCGAGATGGACAAAGAATGGGGGAAGAGCATTCGAGGTGGAGGACCAGCAGATGCTGAGGTCCCGAGGTAGCAACAAGTGGATTACCTGAGCAATTTAAAGAAGATCAGAGTCTGGAACGTGAAGACTTTATATTCTAGAAACCACTTTTACGTCTTATGGAGAATGGATTGGGTGAAGACAGAAGTGGCAGTAAGGAGACCACTGAACAGCCGTAGTAGATGCAGGTGAGAGATGACGGGCCATGGAGCAGGATGGCACTGGGGCTGGAGAGAAGAGGGCACGTGGGGTTCGTTTGGGGGAGTCAGGAGGTTTGTTGATGGACTAGTTACTCAGGGAGAGGGAAAGAGCAATCATGAGTCACTTATGGCTGGAGGAAACAGTGGAGCCATTGATTTGAATCAGGGTGGCCCAGCTGGTGGAGTGTGGGGGGCTTGGGGGGATTGCAATTCAGTCCTGGCACTAACCACCCAGACTTAGCACAGACCCTGCAAGTCTAAGGGCACGTCCCCAAAAGGGCAGCTCTCAGTTCAGTTGCCAGGCGCACCTTGGGGGTCGCCAAGCCACCTTTACTTCCGACCAACTGGCTACAAATTTGGGAGTTTTTTTATGACTCCTACAGGTTAGATAACTTACTGCAATGACTCACTGAACTCAAGAAAGCCTTATACTTACAGTTTTATTATAAAGGATACAAATCAGGACTAGCCAAACGAAGGAACACATCAGGCAAGGTCTGTGAAGGTCCCCAACAGAGAGCTTCACTGCTCTCTCGGTGGAACCAGGGTGCAGGTTCCTCATCCATGTGTTCACCAGCCAGGACGCTCTGCTAAGGTTCAGTGTCCACAGCTTTTATTGGGGTTCCATCTCACATGCACAACTGATGGACTCATCTGCTGTGTGGCTGAACTCAATCTCCAGCCGCATCCCACCGCCCCTCCTCAAAGTCCCACCCTCTAGCCACATGATTGGTCTTTCTGGTGACCGGCTCCCACCCTGAAATGTTTCATTAGGAACTCCTATCCCTTGGGAAGTTCCAAGGATCTTAGAAGCTCCATGCCAGAAACCCAGAACAAAGACCAAATTCTTTTTTATACGGCAGGGGTGAAAAGCCTGAATCCCATTTTCAGTCTGTTAATTTGGTTCATGGAAGTGGAGAGGTCAAGAAGGCATTTGGAAGCACAAGCACAGAGGATGTGTTGGGAATGGAAATGAAAATGTGCGAGTCAATAGCACAAGGTGGAATTCAAAAACATGAGGAGAGTGGTGATTTAGAGGGCAAAGGAGAGCGTGCAGAGGGAAGGAGGCACCGCAAGAGGGGCTGCTGGGTGCTTCTGCCTCCTGATATTGACCTTTTCGAGCTCAACAAATATGTAAAAAGAATCCTGGTGTTTTGGTATATTTTTAAAACGTTTTATTTTTGAAATAAGTTACCTTCACGTATAGCCCAAGTGGTCAACATTTTACTTTGCTTTATCACTCTATTTTCTCTGTATATATCATTCTTCACCAGATCTGAAAGTTGCAGATATGTTGTCCCTTTACCCCTAAGTACATGTGTGTATTTCCTAAAAACAAGGATGTTCTCTTACATAAAAATCAGGAAATTAATATTGGTTCAATGCCATTATCAAATCCAGCAGTTCTCAAAGCGTTCTCTGAGATCCTCCTTAGAGGAGCTGAGATTTCCACCTATTTTTATAATAATATATAGACAATATTTGACTTTTTCATTCCTATTCTTTCAAGAGTGTACAATGGGGTTTTCAGAGGCTTCATGGTAAGTCATGATCTCATTGCTCTAATGTCAGTATATAATGGATTTATTATTGTCATTTAAAAAATTATCATAAGTCAATATTTAACAATTTTTCTAGGTTGTAATTTCTAGTACAAGTAAAAATCTTAAGATATAAGCTATTTGGGGTGTTCAATAATTTTTAAGAATGTAAAGGGGTCTTGAGACCAAAATGTTTTGAGATATGTTGATTTGATGCAAATTTAAACAAAAATATTTACCAATTGTCCCAATATGCACTTCTTTCTTTTTATTTTTTTCTGGCTAGGATAAAACTCAGTTCATGCATCACATTTAGTTTTCCTGTCTCTTTAAAAGTCCCCTTTAATTTGGAACAGTTCTTCAAACTTTCTTTTTCTTGACATTTTTGAAGGATCCTTCTAGTTATTTTGTAGAGTGTTCCTTAATTTAGGCTTGCCTGATGTTTCTTCATGATTGGATTCAGAGTCTACATTTTTGGCAGAAATACCACAAAAGTGACATGGTGTCTTTCCTGGTGCAATATCAGAAGTATATGATGTTTGTTTATCTCATTACTGGTGATGCTATCTTTGGCAATTTAGTGTGCAGTATTTAACACTCAAGTATATTAGTATAGTCTTTTCTGGCCAAATGACTCTTCCTTGTTCTCCATTTGAAGCTTTTTCTTGTAGGAGAGGAAAAAGGTTTTCTCACTCTCTTGAGGTCCCTGGCTGGGTCTGAAAATTAAAGTGACAAAGACAGATGAACAAGAGAAAAGCATACAAATTTATTTAAGTTTTACATGACGTGAGAGCCTTCATAAGGAGATGAAGACCCAAAGAAACAGACCTGTGTAATTTTTGTTGTTAGGTTTGACGAAGCATGAGTAGTCATGGAGGAACATGATAGGTTAAAGAATATGAGGTAGGCAGAGTAAACTGGGGGAAATTTAGCAAGGCCTGTTGGTTCAGATTCTTCTTGGTGTGCTTTTGTCTTTGGAGATAAGGCTGCTCCCTCCCTCCCAGTACAGATAGGGCACCTCTCACATTTATGACCTGTTTCAGGACAGAAGGGTGGGGACCTGGGACCCTCTACCTGAACGCTTGCACCTGGACAAACATTTCCTACAGCAACCGATACAAAGAAACTATAAGAGACTGCAGATAACTGCACCCATGCGCAGTCACAGGGGCAGTTATGAACAATAAGACACAAAAAGGCCACAAACCAACTGCCATTTCTGAGGTGCCAGGAGGAAAAGCAGGGTAGAGCAGACCCAAGTTTGGTTCGGGAACATCCTCAACTCCCTCCCTCTACACCCACCAGCACTATTAGGCTGTAAGAAGAAGACACACTGAGAAGGGCTTGTTTTTATCAGTGATAATAATTTGTTAGGGTAATACTTGTACAGTCCTTTGCAGATTTCTAACACTTTTGCACAGTATATATTATTCAAATCTTCTAACAAGTCTGGGAGAGGGGCCAAGTATCAGTATTAGAGGAGGAATTACAATTACAGAATCACGTATCTGCGCACTGCCAGGACGCGGCTAGGTCAAATGAATACCTAAACAGTTAAATGGCTATTTTAGGCAGCAGATACTCTCCTGTCTGGTTTCTGAGGAGTTACAGAGGCAGGAAAACAAGGGAAAAAGAATTTGGGAGAATCTGGGGGCAGAAGGGTGGAAACATGGAAGGAGGCACACGATTAGGATTAGTATTCAGGACAAAGCTGGGATTCAGGGATGACTGTCTCTCAGGCCGGGGTTTGTGAAAAGAAACTGGGGCAGAAACTACTGTCTGGGCACCAGTGAGTCGGGCTGGGGTGTGGGGACGGGGAAGGGGGTTGCGGGACTCCAGCGTCCGGGCGGGGCTCATCTAGCTGTACCGGGGACATGACCAAGAGTGGGCGGGGCCGGACCTAGAGAGGGCGGGGCCTCTCGCGGGGGCGGGGCCACACCGAGGGCTCAGATGGGCGGGACCAACCTATGGTGGGCGTGGCCGACGTGGGCGGGCCGTCGACTCGTGGGTTCAGGGGGTCGGAGCGCGCTTCCAGGTGTCCCCGGCAGAGGGCGCGGGCAGCTGCGCAGCCCGCGGAGTCCCGAGGCCGGAAGCCGCGCGGCGCCGCCCCGCTCGCCCCAGCCGTCGCCATGAAGGCCGTGGTGCAGCGCGTCACCCGGGCCAGCGTCACAGGTCAGTCGGGCGGGGCCGGGCCGGGCTGGTCGCCCCCGGGCCGCCGCCGGCCACGCGCGAGCCCGGCCCCCGCCGCCCCGAGTCCCCGCCGTCCCGGGGCGCCGTCCACGGGCTGCAGGGTCTACGCTTAGTGTCGCGGTGACCGCGCCTCGTCGTCTTCTGCAGCGTTTCCTTTAGTCCGGAGCGCAGGTGGCCTCCCGCATCCCCCGAGCGTCCCCCGAGCATCCCCCGGCCCGCCCTTCCACGCGGTGTTAAACAGACGACGCGTGGGAGCGTTTCCGGGGCACACACCCCTTCCCCAGTCTTCTGCCCCGCGTCTCCCTTTCTTGCCGGTTTTCTCCGTGTCCCGGTTCACCTGGAGCTTGACTCCCCTAAGGTGCCCGCTCGTGACAGGTGCTCGTAGGGGTGGGTTCTGACCGTGTCTGCCCACGTGACCCGGGTGGGAACCCAGGGGATCCAGGATGAGATGTTTCTCTTTTCCACCAGTTTCATGTGAACCGAGCCACGCAACCATCAGTCATGGCTTGAACACTGCGGTCTAGTTTGAACATCAGGGGTCCAGATGATTAATAGGTAGAAGGAAGTCCTTTTAAAAGCTCAAGCCAAGATAAGCCGAAATAGAGACACAGAGGTAGAGAACAAACGAATGGACACCAAGGGGGAAGGGGTGGGTGGGATGGATTGGGAGATGGGGATTGACATATATACACCTACACTATTGATACTATGTATAAAATAGATAACTAATGAGAGCCTACTGTACAGCACAGGGAACTCTACTCAGTGCTCTGTGGTGACCTAAATGGGAAGGAAATCTAAAAAAGAGGGGATATATATACACATATAGCTGATTCACTTTGCTGTACAGCAGAAACTAACACAACATTGTAAAGCAACTATACTCCAATTTAAAAAAAACCTCGCGTGAAGATAGTATAGATGTTAAAATTTTTTTGAATGATTAACTTTACATTGTCTTCTAGTCTTTCCTATTTTTATTGGCAGAATTCTAATATTGTTTCAGTTCAAGTAGTTCTAGATATCCTTTCCTTCAAGCCTATACCAAATGTGTGTTTCTATGTCCAGGAGAGTATAAATCTAAGAACGAAACAACAAAATCCCCTAAAGAAACAATCAAACTCAGTAAAACCATATATTTAGATCCGAGATTCTACTTTTCAGTCCTGGCTAATGATTTCTAAGCTGTTCTGATAAGTGATTTTGGATATCGTCCTGGAGTAATAGGGAATAGTATAGCTCTGGGATTTATGAAATTTTAAAACAAAGTGGGCTTTTTTTTTTTAGTATTTTAGTTAATATGTAACTTCACTAAAACTGGGAAAATTCATAGATGAAAAGATTTTCTTGCTTTTTTTGAGAAGAATCTTGCAGCCTGCCCTATGTGGTCATGATGGCCAGTGAACAGACTTTGGAGAATGTAAGTTTTGATCAGAATGGAGAACTCTCCATTGTGCTGATCTGGAATATCAAAAACACATTTCTGTGAGATTAGCTGAATAGTTTGAATGATCTTACTTTACTATTTAAGTTGTATGCTTTTAGTTAAAAACAACAAATTAACTGTCTGAAGGTGTTAATAAGATGGAATTCTCCCACGGTGCTGGAGGAAACTTTGAGTTAGCCTTGCCTTCTACTTGTATTGTAATGGGGAGAGGTTTTCTGATTCCTTTAGAATGTGACTGACAGGCTTCACTTCCATGTGGCCTTTCTCGAATGGCATTTTATTTCAAAGGTTCTAAAATGTCACTTCCAGTTTTATAGGTGGGACAGTATTAAGAGTCACATATTACGTGGCAGGCTCACTTGATGAGCTTGGTCAGGCACATTTGATGCCTTAGCATGGTTATTATGATAATCTAATTTTAAAAGCTTTATGACAGAACACTTCAAACATATTCATGTGGTTACACACATGGAATAGTACAATAACCCCCATGTCCATCACTCAGCTTTATAAGCCGAAATCTGAATAGAATCATAGAATGTTGGGAAGAGATTGGTTGGGTTGGAATGCGTTAATTTGTGAGCTGGTGAATTCTTCTCAAAGAGGAAGTCTTGGGTGATGCCACTATACGTGGCGTCAAATAAACATTGACCAAATAGCTCAGGTCTCTTCTAGCCCTGTGACCTTTTGTCTAAAATGGTGATTCTCAAGTTTTTCCCCTTGGAAATCCATTTGTCTATAATAAAACATCCCTTTAACCTCCTAATTCTTCTGCCTGAAGGAGGGACAAAACTTCTCCAAAATAAGAGAGCGAATTGTGTCATCTCAAGGCTTTGGTGCATAATTCATTTCTTATTAGGATAATACCACATTATAAAAATATTGAAACTGTTCAAATATGATTTGAATCACTTCAAATAGTGATTCTATTTTTGAGAATCTATTCTAAGAAGATAATCCTAATTATAGAAGAAGCTTTAGAGGGGTGAACAGGTGGAGCACACAGGATCCTTAGGGCAGTGAAACTACTCTGTACGATACTGTCATGGTGGATACGTGTCATTACATTTGTCCAAACCGATAGAATGTCCAACACCAAGAGTGAGCCCTCATGTAAACTGTGGACTTGGAGTGATAATGAGGTGTCAGTGTAAGTTCATCATTTGGAACAAATGTACCATCTGGAGGGGGACGTTGATAGTGGGGAGACTGCATGTGGGGCTGAGGGTATATGGGAAATCTCTGTGCCCTCTGTTCAGTTTTGCTGTGAACCTAAAACTACTCTATACGTGAAAGTATATTTAAAAAACCCCAAAACTTTAGTGTATAAAGATTTTCACCACAGTGTTACTTATTGAAGTGAAAAATTTTAAAACAAGCCATTTATCCAGCCAAACAGGATGGTTAGTCCATCCATGGATGGAATGCAAATGTTCCACTGGATGGGCTGCAACTATTAAAAGATGCTTAGGAAAAAGCTCATAATGTGGAAAAATCCTTGTGAGATGTTAAAAAAGATGAGACACAAAAATTTATACACAATATTACTATGGTAGTTGAGAACAAATATGAAGTAAAATCTGTGAATAGAGGAAATATCAGAAGGAAATCAGTAACAAACTGAAGTGCTTCTCTTCGGTTGTTCTTTTTGCTTTCCTGTTTCTTTTATTTTTTAAAGTTTTTCTATACTGCATGTGCATTACTTTTAATGGTGGACATAGTTCAACCATCATTCTTTTTAAGTTTTTAAAATATACCCTGGGGAAAATTTTAAAAATATCTTGATATTATAAGAAAATAATATTGACTTACTTAAAGAACAAATAAAGCCACAGTTTTCTAAAGCACTGCAAACAGGCAAGCAACCCCAGTTGTTTACTGCTTATGTCAGGATAGCTGATTTCTGTTTCAGATTTTGAGTCAATGGCTCAAAGGATAGTAAATCACTCATAGTCCATTATAAAAAAAGCAGCACAGAAGAAAATACTAAAATATTTGTGTTTTCTTAATCATAAAACTAAGAGAAGTTAAGCTTTAATAAGAATTACTTCAGGGACTTCCCTGGTGGTCTAGCGATAAGACTCCGTGGTCCCAATGCAGGGGGCTTGGGTTCGATCCATGGTCAGGGAACTAGATCCCGCATGGCGCAACTAAGATCCTGCGTGCCGCAGCTAAGACCGGCTCAGCCAAAATAAATAAATCCGTAAATGTTCTTTAAAAAAGAGTTATTTCAGGAACAAACTGATGCTCGTGCTCGCCTTGTGTCTGTCAGATGGTCCCTTGTCAGACACCTGCAGGGAGAGGGTTTCTCACTCTTCCCTTAGCTTGCAGGATGTGGCAACATGGAACAGTCTGTGATGCCTTGTTGGGTATATTTGTAAATATTATTATCTAGCAGAAGCAAATAACAAGAAAATGGCAGAGTTGACCTTTCTCCTGATTGGAACATTAGGTCAGTATACGATAAAATAACCAAACATCAATAATCAATGAGCTTTGGCCAAAAGTTGGCCAAAAAAATTGAAAATTATGAAGATCAACATTTGAAATATGGATTTAGTTTCACCACCATAATGATGTGTCTTGACCTAAGTACTGTGCCAGCACTGAGATACTGTCTAGTGGTAGTAGAGTGTACGTTTGACGCTAAATACCTATGCAAATGTTTGGAATAGGAATCTATGTTCAAAGAATTTTTTTTATGCGTGGGGTGCATCACTCAAAATGATTTGGAGGGCTTCCCTGGTGGCGCAGTGGTTGAGAGTCTGCCTGCCGATGCAGGGGACATGGGTTCACGTCCCAGTCTGGGAAGATCCCACATGCCGCAGAGCAGCTGGGCCCGTGAGCCATGGCTGCTGAGCCTGCACGTCCGGAGCCTGTGCTCTGCAGCGGGAGAGGCCACAACAGTGAGAGGCCCGCGTGCCGCAAAAAAAAAAAAAAAAAAAAAAACCAAAAAAAAAAAAAAGATTTGGAGGTCATTGGCTTAGAATACAACCTTAGTAATAAACTGGGAAATAATAGAAGTTTGCTGACTTGAAGTTTAACTTTTATTTCTTTAAAAGTTTATTCATTTATTTTTAATTAATTAATTAATATTTTATTTTTGGCTGTGCTGGGTCTTCATTGCCGTGTGCGGGCTTTCTCTAGTTGCAGCAAGCAGGAGCTACTCTTCGTTGTGGTGCGCAGGCTTCTCATTGCGGTGGCTTCTCTTGTTGCCGAGCACGGGCTCTAGGCGTGCAGGCTCAGTAGCTGTGGCTCATGGGCTCTAGAGCACAGGTTCAGTAGTCGTGGCGCACAGGCTTAGTTGCTCCGTGGCACGTGGGATCTTCCCGGACTAGGGCTCAAACCCATGTACCCTGCGTTGGCAGGCAGATTCTTAACCACTGTGCCACCAGGGAAGCCCCTGGAAGCTTAACTTTTAAACTGTGTTTTTTATGTATGATATATTTATCTTTTCTGCAGTGAGTAGAGAAATCATTTCTTTATTTTTATGACATAAATGTTTTCCATTGTGCATTGTGTATTATGTTATCAGGTTTGCTGATTTCCAAGAAGAGCAGGCATCTCCTTTTTGAGAATTACCATAGCTGAGCTGGATTCTCTGGGGAGAAAAACTTTTGTTGTTACAGACGGGCAAACTCATAGAAAGTTTCAGGGGTCTCAACCAAGGTAGCACAGATGAAAACGTGGCCTGAAAATCCCGCGTAATGGTTGTTCACTTCACAACTCATTCATTCCAAATGTAAAGTCAGAATGGACAAAGTATGATTATCATACTGCATCGACGTAACCCCTTTCACGTTTCAGTACCTACTGACTTTGGCAAAGAAGTTACGAGAAGTATGTGTGATGTTCAAACTTTCCTGTGGATGCTCAGATGTGCTTCACGGCACCTGTTTGGTTTTCCCTTTTGTTTCATTTCCCTTTTGTCTCTTTTCCCTTTTGTTTCCTTTCCAGTTGGTGGAGAACAGATAAGTGCCATTGGACGGGGCATCTGTGTGTTGCTGGGTATTTCCCTGGAAGATACGCAGAAGGAACTGGAGCACATGTAAGAGGCAGATTTCCACGTCACTGCCTTTCTAGTGGGACATGTGCTGGTCATCTGGCTGGCTGGCTAGCTATTTAAATAAATTATACATATATATATATATATACACATATATATGGAACTTCCATAGTATTTTGCTCCTATAAAGTGAGACTCTGTCAGTTTTACCCATGTCCCTTTTGATGCAGTGTGGTTATTTCTGTGTCACAGATGGGGAGAGCGAGGAAGAGCCGTCACCCAGTAAGTCAGCGACAGGGCAGGACCACAACTTAGCCTCTGTCCCTATTTGCTGCTGCAGCCTTGAACCATTCCCTTGGTGTGAAAACCAAGCCTCTTTTCATAGGAATGTGTTACGTTTTCAGTTTGAGCAGTATGATCTGGGCACTGTTTACACATGTTAAGAATGCCCAGTTGTTCACCATTCACAATAGGATCTGGAGCTCAGAGAGGTTACATTACCTGCCGAAGGTCATGCACACGTCCTTAGCAAAAAGCCTGACTCCAGGTTAGAACCTAGGCCGCCTGGCCTGGAAGCCAGTGCTCTTTTTACTAAGGTGGGAGGTTTGTCATTGCTCTTGGCCCTTAGTACAGGCAGCCTCCCCTCCTCATGTTCACTCTCCCCTGCACTACTTCGCACATGTACTTCAGATGCTTGGATCCATTTTTTCTCTGCCCCTGGTGCCCAGAGCCTACATGTGACGGTTGCCCAGTTGTCCCTTTTGTATTAGGTTGAAAACCAGACTTGGAACCAAGCTCCCGCTGAGGTGTTGATGACTAGTTCGATAACACTCACGGATGTTGGTATTTTAAAAGCTGTCCCCTGGATTCGCAAAGAGGGAGCGAAGTGGTGTAGTGGTTAAAAGCCGGGGGACTGGTCTGAATCTCTCCGTGGCGCTGACAAAATGGAGAGCTAGTACCTAACTTGGTTAAGAGCAATGACTCCACATGAGGCAGACCCGCTGTGGAGAAGGGGTGATGAATAGCGCCCACCGCACAGGGTTCCCATGTAAGGTGTCGGCGAATGAGTATTTGTTCAGGCTTTGAACATGTCTTCAACATCATCCAGAAAGGTGGCTTCAAATGGTGGAATTGCACCTTTCACGGAGGTAGTTCTTTGTCATTCGTCTCAAGTCTGATCTTATAAATGCTACCTGGTCCTCCTCCTTGCCAGGGTGGCTGTCCTTTGTCATCCACGTGTATAGGGAAAGCCCCGCTGGGGCATAAGGAGCATGTGACATAGTTGTCAAGGTGTCTTTCCCCAGATCGTTTTGCATATCTGCAATGACCATGAGTTTTCTCCAGGGTATTTGCTGAATTGTTCATTTTGAGAAGTTCCAAGAAAGGGTATAAAAGCGGGGCATCATTTATTCCAGTGTAAAGATGGAATTCTGTAAATAATCAGAATTGAGCCCATGTTTTGACACATCCGGTTCCCACCGGAAGCTGCTGTGAATTGGAGGGGCTGACAAAAAAAAAAAAAAAAGCAAATCGCCCATCAACGCTAAGAGGTAGGACTATTATTACCCCTATTACAGATGCAGAAACTGAGGCACAGAGTAGAAAGTAACTTGCCTGTGGTCACCCCTGCTGTAAGTGATGGAGCCAGCACAGTGTCCCTAGTCAGCAGGGTATTTGTGACATCTGGGGGTGTGGGTGTGTCTGGGGGGCTTATGATTCTTCAGGTAGCGCTCACCCCTGTTTTCCCCCAGGGTCCGGAAGATCTTAAACCTGCGTGTGTTTGAGGATGAAGGTGGGAAACACTGGTCGAAGAGCGTGATGGACAAACAGTACGAGGTGCTGTGCATCAGCCAGTTCACCCTGCAGTGCGTCCTCAAGGGGAACAAGCCCGATTTCCACCTGGCGATGCCCTCAGAGCAGGCGGAGGGCTTCTACAACGGCTTCCTGGAGCAGCTACGCAAGGCATACCGGCCGGAGCTTGTCAAAGGTAGGCGGGAGCCCAGCGCCCAGGAGGGCGTCCCCTGGACACTTCCTGGCAGGGGAAAGGCAATCTGCAGATGCAACATTTCCTTTTCCAGAAAGTTCACCGTTTACGCTTATTACTTTCTTAAAACAGCATAAGGGCCGCCGCCGCCGCCGCTCTTGCGCGTGCCCTCTGAATGCCCCAGCACCGTTTGCCCTTCTTTATTCTTCTGTCCACATTTGGAATGTTTAGCAACCCAGAAGTGCGCTTGATATAGTGGTGGTTCATTTCGGTTGCTTATCCTGCCCTACAGAGAAATACACCTGCCAGACGCCAGTGGGAGCCATGTGTCATTTTAAATTTCTAGGAGCCATATTAAAAAAAAGAAAAAGAAACAAGTGAAATTAATTTTAAAACTGTAATTCATTTAGCCCAGGATATCCACAATATTCTGATTTCACCCTGTCGTCAGTGTAAAGAGTTATTAATGAGGTAACTCACGTTCCTTCTTCTTACTGAGGTCTTTCATTCTCACAGTGCATCTCGATTCAGACCAGCCACATGTCCAGCGCCTGGTGGCCGTGTGTGGCCCTCGGCTGTCATTTGGACAGTGTAGGCTTAACGGCTTGTCTCGGGGACTGCCAGCCTAGCCTGACTGATCAAGATTAAGCCTAGAAAACGCCTGAGAAGCGTGGGCCTGGTTTGTGGGAGGATTATGAATCGGAACTCATGAATCTTCTCAAGAGGGGGTGTTTCTAGTCTGTTTTCATGTTCCTAGTGTGCTTTTCCTTCAGAGTTACTGGGAAGCGTTTTGAGCCTCCTTTGGTGACGCACCTCAGGGTGTGAACTTGCTCAGCAGGATGTCTGCTTCCGAGTCTGACTGCGGCTGCTCCTGCTGCTGTCGGACTCTCGTAGCTGTTGAGTAGTTGTTAATAGTTGACTCTGTAGTGTTTCCTACAACTTTCTCTCAGTGGGTTTGACAAACCCAGGTCCCTTTGTTATCGGGCCTGTTTTCAACCGTAAGTAATAAAAGTCACGACATGACTTTGGAGCTCTGTAGCAGAGCCCCACATCTCTGAGGGTCGTCAGCTCCTCAGGTGGCTCTGTGTTCTGAGGAGTGATGTTCCAGCCCCCACTGGTATTTCCTTTCTTTTTATTCTCCTCTTACTTGTGTCAGGTGTCCATTTGCCAGCAGGACAAATGGATTCTATGTGATCAGGACCCTCCCGCCTTAAATCAAATCCTGCTCTTTACTTGGGTCCTGGTAGAGCAGAATATATTCGCTTCTTCTGGGAGCATCGAAGTTTAGAACTCCATTGACACGTCCGATCGTGGATGTCCTCTGGGGTCCTCTGTCCGTCGTGGCTTTGCTGCAAACAAGGTTCTTCCCAGAATTAGCCATTAAGTCAAGTGCTTTGAATAATAATTTTTCTTGGTTGAGACAAGGATTAATGCTGCCAGCATTGCCTTCTCTGCTTGATGTTTATAGAATCATCCCATTTCTGAGTAATCTCAGACATATTTGGGGATGCACTGAAGTCCTTTGAAGGATGAGCAGAAGGAATATCATGAAAAGCTTCCCTGGTGGTGCAATGGTTAAGAATCCACCTGCCAGTGCAGGGGACACGGATTCGAGCCCAGGTCCGGGAAGATCCCACATGCCGCAGAGCAACTAAGCCCATGTGCCACAACTACTGAGCCTGTGCTCTAGAGCCCACGTGCCGCAACTACTGAAGCCTGCATGCCTAGAGCCCGTGCTCTGCAACAAGAGAAGCCACCGCAATGAGAAGCCCGCACACCGCAACGGAGAGTAGCCCCCGTTCGCCGCAACTAGAGAAAGCCTGCGCGCAGCAACGAAGACCCAACACAGCCAAAAATAAATCAATTTATGTATAAAAAAAGGAATATCATGAAAGCACAGGTGAGGGCCCTTTCCATGGGAGAACAGTGATGGTCGTGAAGGAATGCTTGAGTGAAAACAAAACCACTTTCGTCTAAAGCCTTAAAGAGGAGCGTTTTATTATTCAGTGCTTTGTGTTCCTAAAAACACCTTTTACGTTTTGAAAAAAATCTGTATTCCATCCAGGTAATTATATGAAGTGCCTGAAGCAATGTACTGCAAACAGTATAATTTTATAATGGATCAGAATTTAAGCTCATGGGATATGATACCTCTGGTCATTTTGATGAAAAATCAACATGAATTATGCCACGGGTTTTCATCAGAATTTATTTTCTGCTCCTTTGGGCTTTCAGAGGCACTGCAGTGATTTCCCAGGGCCTCACTCACTCTTCGCCTTTTATCTCCTTTATGGTCTCTAGTGGAACCAAGTGCAGGGAGCGTGTTTTACGTGCTTGCTGTCTTTTGGTAAATTTTGAGATTCTGGCTTCCAGCTCCGGTACGGAAAGGCCTCTGTGACCTGGAGGGAAGATGGAACACAAACTGCTAAATACGTTTTCTTTCTTTTAGGATTTTCAGGACCTCTTTAGTGACTTTAAGACTTAAAGGAGTTTAATTCGAAAATTAAAACATTTAACCCTAACCCTAAAAAATTTTAAAAACTTTCCAGTTTTATTGAGGTATAATTGACCTCTAACACTCCATTAGTTTTAGTTGTACAACATGGTGATTTGATATACACATATATTGTGAAATGATCACCACGATAAGTTAACAGCCATCACCTCACGTGGGTTGACAGTTAAGGTAAGGATGCTGTACCTCACATCCCCAGAACTTAGTTATCTTCTAACTGGAAGTTTGTACCTTTTGACCACCTGCACCCTCCAACTTTGGCAACCACGAGTCTCTTCTCTGTATTTATGGGTTTGTTTTTTTTTAGGTTTTGTAATATAAGTAAAATCAGACAGTGTCTTTCTTTGTCTAACTTTTTTCACTCAGTGTAAAGCCCTCACGGTCCATCCATGTTGTCACGAATGGCAGGATCTCCTCCTTTTGTGGCTGACTGGTATCCCACTGTGTGGCTAGACCACATCCTCTTTATCCTTTCATCACCAGTGGACATTTAGGTTGCTTCCATGTCTTGGCTGTTAGTTTAATTAGACATTAATTTTCACTCCCTTCCTCTTTAATGACTGAAACTTTATTTCAAATGTGTATTTAATTTGCTTCTCTTACTTGTTGTTAAGGGCTGGATGGAGGGTGTAAACTCTTCCTATTTCCCCTGCTGAAAGATTCAGACTTTTCTTTTTATCCTGAGTTATTTCAAGTCTTTGGACAGTGACAACAGTGAAAGGATTTTCTTTCTGCCTATACCTGTATCTTCTTTATTATTATTATTATTTTTGTGGTACGCGGGCCTCTCACTGTTGTGGCCTCTCCCGTTGCGGAGCACAGGCTCCGGACACGCAGGCTTAGCGGCATGGCTCACAGGCCCAGCTGCTCCATGGCATGTGGGATCTTCCCGGACCAGGGCACGAACCCGCGTCCCCTGCATCGGCAGGCGGACTCTCAACCACTGTGCCACCAGGGAAGCCCACCCCTAGCTATTCTTAATTGTTATTTTTCTATATGCATTTTAAAATCAGCTTGTCTAGTTCCAGAAAATAATCTGTTATTTTTATTTGATTTGCATTAAATTTATAAATTCATAATGCCTTTGTTTCATGATAATAATTACTCTTAGCATATTTCCTTACCTCCCTTAACTGTTTTTTGGGACAAACTGCAGCCCTGGCAGGACGCCAGCCCTCAGCCTACCCTGGGCCCGTGCAGCTGAATGTGGCTGGAGACAACATCCACATCAACTGGCCTCACGGTCATGACCTTGACCTGCAAGGTGGCTCAGCAATTGTGATACATCGGCCTGTTCATTCACTCGACTGTTCTCTCTCCTGAAAGCTCCATCCTCACCTTAGCTATTGACCTTACTTCCCATTTTCCTGAGAAAATGGAAGCACTCAGAAGAGAACTTCCAGAATTCCGTCTGCTCCACCTGCTGGCATCTGCACCAGGAACCAGCCTGCCTTCCTTCGAGGTGGCTGACCCCATGCTCTCACCTGTGCAGGGACTGAGCAGGGACGTTCTTCTGCCCCCTCTTCTGTCTCTGAGTCGGTTTTGCTCCCCCATGCCCAGACCATCCCCACCAGCTTGCAGATCTGCTGTTGGTCCTCCCATCATGGAGACAGCCTGTCAGCCCCACCTCCAGCTCCTGCCCCAGTTCTCTGCTTCACTTGACTGCGTGGTCTGTGGAGGGCTGTCTGCCCCCATCCCACTCCAGTCCGCCTTTGCCCCTCTCACTGCTGTAGCTGCTCTTGGCAAGGCACCATGCCCTCCACTTGGCCAGGTTAGTTCTCATCCTCAGCTCAGCGGCCCATCAGCAGGTTTAGTCCTGTTGCTTCCTCCCTCCTCTGTGGGACAGTAGTCCTTCACTGGGTGTTTAGGACTCCGCACTCTCCTGCTTTTCCTCCTGCTTCACCGATTGCCCCTTCTCAGTTCTTGGTTACTTCTTCCTACTTCCTCGGCTTTGTAACATTAGAGGGCTCTGGCCTTTGAACTTTTCTCATTTACACTGGGCCCTTGGGCATCTTGTCCAATGGCTTTTAAAAGCCATCTAGGGAATTCTCTGGTGTTCCAGGACTCCACACTTCCATTGCAGGGGGCACAGGTTCGATCTCTGGTCAGGGAACTAGGATCCTTCAAGCCGCATAAAAAATAAAATAAAATAAAAAATAAAATAAAATAAAATAAAAAAATTAAATTCTTAAAAGCCGTCCATGTGCTGGTGACTCCTGAATTTCTCTTCCAGCCTGGACCTCCCCAGCCTTTTTGTTGCTTTTCGTTTTGCCATGCTGCACGGCTTGAGGGGGTCTTGGTTCCTAGGCTGGGGATTGGGCCTGAGCTCCTATACTGGGAGCACTGAGTCCAAACCTCTGGACTAACAGAGAACCTCAGACCCCAGAGAATCTTAATCGGTGTGAGCTCTCTCAGAGGTCCTCATCTCGGCACCAAGACCTGGCTCTGCCCAACTGACTGCAAACACCACTGCTGGGTGCCTCAGGCCAAACAACCAACAACACAGGAACACAGCCCCACCCATCAAGAAAAATGAGATGACAAAAAATATGTTACAGATGAAGGAGCAAGGTAAAAACCTACACGATCAAATAAATGAAGAGGAAATAGGCAGTCTACCTGAAAAATCAGAGTAAGGATAGTAAACAAGATCCAAAATCTCGGAAATAGAATGGGGGCATGGATCGAGAAAATACAAGAAATGTTTAACAGGGACCTAGAAGAACTAAAGAACAAACAAATAGTGATGAACAACACAATAACTGAAATGAAAAATACACTAGAAGGAATCAATAGCAGAATAACTGAGGCAGAAGGACGAATAAGTAAGCTGGAAGATAGAATGGTGGAAATAACTACTGAGGAGCAGAATAAAGAAGAAGAATGAAAAGAAATGAGGACAGTCTCAGAGACCTCTGGGACAACATTAAACGCACCAACATTCAGATTATAGGGGTCCCAGAAGGAAAAGAGAAAGAGAAAGGATCTGAGAAAATATTTGAATAGATTACATTCAGAAACCTAACATGGGACAGGAAATAGTCACCCACAAGTCCAGGAAGCTCAGAGAGGCCCATATGGATAACCCCAAGGAGAAACATGCCGAGACACATATTAATCAAACTAACAAAAATTAAATTCAAAGGAAAAATATTAAAAGCAACAAAGGAGGCAAGCCTCTTAGATAGCCTCATCCACCAGAGGGCAGACAGCAGAAGCAAGAAGAACTACAATCCTGCAGCCTGTGGAACAAAAACCACATTCACAGAACGATAGACAAGATGAAAAGTCAGAGGACTATGTAGCAGGTGAAGGAACAAGATAAAACCCCAGAAAAACAACTAAATGAAGTGGAGATAGGCAACCTTCCAGAAAAAGAATTCAGAATAATGAGTGAAGATGATCCTGGACCTTGGGAAAAGAATGGAGGCAAAGATCGAGAAGATGCAAGAAATGTTTAACAAAGACCTAGAAGAATTAAAGAACAAACAAACAGAGATGAACAATACAATAACTGAAATGAAAACTACACTAGAAGGAATCCATAGCAGAATAACTGAGGCAGAAGAACGGATAAGTGACCTGGAAGACAGAATGATGGAACTCACTGCTGGGGAACAGAATAAAGAAAAAAGAATGAAAAGGAATGAAGACAGCCTAAGAGACCTCTGGGACAACATTAAATGCAACAACATTCGCATTATAGGGGTCCCAGAAGGAGAAGAGAGAGAGAAAGGACGCAAGAAAATATTTGAAGAGATTATAGTCGAAAACTTCCCTAACACGGGAAAGGAAATAGCCACCCAAGTCCAGGAAGCGCAGCGAGTCCCATACAGGATAAAGCCAAGGAGAAACATGCCGAGACACATAGTAATCAAATTGGCAAAAATTAAAGACAAAGAAAACTTATTGAAAGCAGCAAGGGAAAAACGACAAATAACATACAAGGGAACTCCCATAAGGTTAACAGCTGATTTCTCAGCAGAAACTCTACAAGCCCGAAGGGAGTGGCATGATACACTGAAAGTGATGAAAGGGAAGAACCTACAACCAAGATTACTCTACCTGGCAAGGATCTCATTCAAATTCGATGGAGAAATCAAAAGCTTTACAGATAAGCAAAAGCTGAGAATTCAGCACCACCAAACCAGCTCTACAACAAATGCTAAAGGAACTTCTCTAAGTGGGAAACACAAGAGAAGAAAAGGACCTACAAAAACAAACCCAAAACAATTAAGAAAATGGTCATAGGAACATACATATCGATAATTAACTTAAACATGAATAGATTAAATGCTCCAACCAAAAGACACAGGCTTGCTGAGTGGATACAAAAACAAGACCCATATATATGCTGTCTACAAGAGACCCACTTCAGACCTAGGGACACATACAGACTGAAAGTGAGGGGATGGAAAAAGATATTCCATGCAAATGGAAATCAAAAGAAAGCTGGAGTAGCATACTCATATCAGACAAAATAGACTTTTAAATAAAGAATGTTACAAGAGACAAGGAGGGACACTACATAATGATCAAGGGATCAATCCAAGAGGAAGATATAACAATTATAAATATATATGCACCCAACACAGGAGCACCTCAATACATAAGGCAAGTGCTAACAGCTATAAAAGAGGAAATCGACAGTAATACAATAATAGTGGGGGACTTTAACACCTCACTTACACCAATGGACAGATCATCCAAAATGAAAATAAATAAGGAAACAGAAGCTTTAAATGACACAATAGACCAGGTGGATTTAATTGATATTTATAGGACATTCCATCCAAAAACAGCAGATTACACTTTCTTGCCAAGTGCTCACGGAACATTCTCCAGGATAGGTCACATCCTGGGTCACAAATCAAGCCACAGTAAATTTAAGAAAATTGAAATCATGTCAAGCATCTTTTCTGACCACAACGCTATGAGATTAGAAATGAATTACAGGGAAAAAAACGTAAAAAACACAAACACATGGAGGCTAAACAATACGTTACTGAATAACCAAGAGATCACTGAAGGAATCAAAGAGGAAATCAAAAAATACCTAGAGACAAATAACAATGAAAACAAAATGATCCAAAACCTATGGGATGTAACAAAAGCAGTTCTAAGAGGGAAGTTTATAGATATACAAGCCTACCTCAAGAAACAAGAAAAATCTCAAACAATCTAACCTTACTCCTAAAGGAACTAGACAAAGAAGAACAAACAAAACCCAAGGTTAGCAGAAGGAAAAATCATAAAGATCAGAGAAGAAATAAATGAAATATAAACAAAGAAAACAATAGCAAAGATCAATAAAACTAAAAGCTGGTTCTTTGAGAAGATAAAAAAAATTGATAAACCATTAGCCAGACTCATCAAGAAAAAGAGAGAGGACTCAAATCAATAAAATTAGAAATGAAAAAGGAGAAGTTAAAACAGACACCATAGGGCTTCCCTGGTGGCGCAGTGGTTGAGAGTCCGCCTGCCGATGCAGGGGACACGGGTTCGTGCCCCGGCCCGGGAAGATCCCACATGCCGCGGAGCGGCTGGGCCCGTGAGCCATGGCCACTGAGCCTGCGCGTCCCGAGCCTGTGCCCCGCAACGGGAGAGGCCACAACAGTGAGAGGCCCGCGTACCGCAAAAAAAAAAAAAAACAGACACCGTAGAAATACAAAGCATCCTAAGAGACTACTACAAGCAACTGTATGCCACTAAAATGGACAACCTGGGAGAAATGGACAAATTCTTGGAAAGGTATAACCTTCCAAGACTGAACCAGGAATAAATAGAAAATATGAACAGACCACAAGTAATGAAATTGAAACTGATTAAAAATCTTCCAACAAACAAAAGTCCAGGACCAGATGGCTTCACAGATGAATTCTATCAAACATTTAGAGAAGAGGTAACACCCATCCTTCTCAAACTCTTCCAAGAAATTGCAGAGGAAGGAACTCCCCCAAACTCATTCTATGAGGCCACCATCACCCTGATACCAAAACCAGACAAAGATACTACAAAAAAAGAAAGCTACAGACCAATATCACTGATGAATATAGACGCAAAAATCCACAACAAAATACTAGCAAACAGAATCCAACAACACATTAAAAGGATCATACACCATGATGAAGTGGAATTTAACCCAGGGATGCAAGGATTCTTCAATATACGCAAATCAATCAATGTGATACACCATACCAACAAACTGAAGAATATCATCTCAATAGATGCAGAAAAAGCTGTTGACAAAATTCAACACCTATTTATGATAAAAACTCTCCAGAAAGTGGGCATAGAGGGAACCTACCTCAACATAATAAAGGCCATATATGACAAACCCACAGCAGACATCATTCTCAATGGTGAAAAACTGAAAGCATTTCCTCTAAGATCAGGAACAGGACAAGGATGTCCACTCCTACCACTGTTATTCAACATAGTTTTGGAGGTCCTAGCCACGGCAATCAGAGAAGAAAAAGAAATAAAAGGAATACAAATTGGAAAAGAAGAAATAAAACCGGCACTGTTTGCAGATGACACGATAGTATACATAGAGAAAAAATGCCACCAGAAAACTACTAGACCTAATCAGTGAATTTGGTAAAGTTTCAGGGTACAAAATTAATGCACAGAAATCTCTTGCATTCCTATACACTAATGATGAAAAATCTGAAAGAGAAATTAAGGAAACACTCCCATTTACCATTGCAACAAAAAGAATAAAATACCTAGGATAAACCTACCTAGGGAGACAAAAGACCCGTATGCAGAAAACTATCAGTCTGATGAAAGAAATTAAAGATGATACCAACAGATGGAGAGATATACCATGTTCTTGGATTGGAAGAATCAATATTGTGAAAATGACTATACTACCCAAAGCAATCTAACAAATTCAATGCAATCCCTATCAAATTACCAGTGGCAGTTTTTACGGAACTAGAACAAAAAATCTTAAAATTTGTATGGAGACAGAAAAGATCCTGAATAGCCAAAGCGGTCTTGAGGGGAAAAAACGGAGCTGGAGGAATCAGACTCCCTGACTTCAGATTATACTACAAAGCTACAGTAATCAAGACAAAATGGTACTGGCACAAAAATAGAAACATAGATCAATGCAACAAGATAGAAAGCCCAGAGATAAACCCACGCACCTATGGTCAACTAATCTATGACAAAGGAGGCAAGCATATACAATGGAGAAAAGACAGTCTCTTCAATAAGTGGTGCTGGGAAAACTGGACAGCTACATGTAAAAGAATGAAATTAGAACACTCTGTAACACCATACACAAAAATAAACTCAAAATGGATTCGAGACCTAAATGTTAAGACCGGACACTATAAAACTCTTAGAGGAAAACATAGGAAGAACACTCTTTGACATAAATCACAGCAAGATCTTTTTTGATCCGCCTCCTAGAGTAATGGAAATAAAAACAAAAATAAATAAATGGGACCTAATGAAACTTAAAAGCTTTTGCACAGCAAAGGAAACCATAACGACGAAAAGACAACCCTCAGAATGGGAGAAAATATTTGCAATGAAGCAACTGACAAAGGATTCATCTTCAAAATATACAAACAGCTTGGGCAGCTCAATATAAAAAAAAAACAACCAAATTGAAAAATGGGTGGAAGACCTAGACATTTCTTCAAAGAAGACATACCAATGGCCAAGAGGCACATGAAAAGATGCTCATCATCACTAATTATTAGAGAAATGCAGATCAAAACTGTAATGAGGTATCACCTCACACCAGTCAGAATGGGTGTCATCAGAAAATCTACAAACAATAATTTCTGGAGAGGGTGTGGAGAAAAGGGAACCCTCCTACACTTTTGGTGGGAATGTAAATTGATACAGCTGCTATGGAGAACAGTATGGAGGTTCATTACAAAACTAAAAATAGAACTACCATATGACCCAGCAGTCCCACTACTGGGCATACACCCTGAGAAAACCATAATTCAAAAAGACACATGTATCCCAGTGTTCTTTGCAGCCCTATTTACAATAGCCAGGACATGGAAGCAACCTAAATGTCCATCAACAGAGGAATGGATAAAGATGTGGTGGTACATGTAATTGAGTTGGCCAAAAAGTTCATTCAGGTTTTTCTGTAAGATGTTATCAAGCCTGAACGAACTTTTTGGCCAACCCAGTACAATGGAGTATTAGCCATAAAAAGGAACGAAATTGGGTCATTTGTAGAGATGTGGATAGACCTAGAGACTCATACAGAGTGAAGTTAGTCAGAAAGAGAAAAACAAATATATTAACACATATATGTGGAATCTAGAAAAATGGTACAGATGAAGCTATTTGTAGGGCAGGAATAGAGACGCAGACATAGAGAATGGAGATGTGGATACAGAGGGGGAAGGGGAGGGTGGGACGAATTGGGAGATTAGGTTTGACGTAAACACACTACCATGTGTAAAATAGCTAGTGGGAGCCTGCTGCATAGCACAGGGAACTCAGCTCGGTGCTCTGTGATGACCTAGATGGGTGGGATTGGGGGTGGGGAGGTGGGAGGGAGGTCCAAGAGGGAGGGGATATATGTATACATATAGCTGATTCACTTCATTGTACAGCAGAAACTAACACAGCATTGTAAAGCAGTTATACTCCAATTTAAAACAATAGTGTATTTCCTCCAGCTTCTGTTGATAATATTTGACACGGCCACAGTGCACTTAATAAGACCAGGAAATTAACTTTGCTGAAGCACTGTCGAATGAACTACAGACCTTGTTTGAATTCTGCCAGTGTTCCCACTGGCGTCGTTTTCCTGGTCCCAGGATCCAGTCCAGAACCCACGTTGCACTTGGTTGTTGCGTCTCTTCCTTAGTCTCTTCCGGGGGTGACGGTTCCTGGGTCCTTCCTTGTCTTTTGTGGCCACTTCTGAAGGGTGACTTGTTTGGTCAGTTTGTCTGTCCGTGTCCCGCAGCATGTGTTTGCCTGAAGTCTTCTCGACGTTAGGTTCAGGTTGTGCGTTTTGGCAGGAACACCACGGAGGTGGTCTTGTACATTAGATCCTGGGTACCTGCTGTCGATTAGTCTGCTTATTTGGCAGATTTCTCTCTGGTCAAGTTATTCTTTTCCTCTTTGTGTAAATATCCTGTGTGGAGATACTGTGAGACTGTGCCAATATCCTGATATCCAACACACCCCGCCCACTGATTTTATCTTCATCCCTGGTCTTTGCTGCAGCAGTTATCACTGAGGTGTTTGCCCAGTCGGTCCATCTTTTTAAGTGTCAGCTCTGCTGCCTGGGAGGCGGGGAAGGTCATCAGGGTGCCTTCGTTACCCGACTGTGAAAAAAGCAGGTCACCACATAGTCTCTCCAGTTCAAAGGAGCGAGCTTCCCTTGCTAGCCAAGTGTTTCATTTTTAAAGGAAGGGGAGTTGATTTTTTTCCAGTGTCTTTTTCTCTAAGTTTTAACCTGGTGAATGCCCTTCCTAATCAGGAGCTGTGCCGACTCACCCTTCACTGGTCACTGCACCGTGTTCCTCTGGTGTGTGTGCCTGTGAGAAACTGCCCACACGTCCCTGTACAGTTTTTTGCCTCTGTATTCAAAGGCGAAAGTGGGCTATGCTTTTTTTTTTGTATATCCAGTTTTTATATTAGGGTAATACTAGCCTTGCAGGATAAATTGGAAGGCTTTTCATCGTTTTCCGTTGGTCTGGACCAATTTAATCAACAGGAAGTATCTGTTTTTTTGTTTGTTTGTTTGTTTTTTACCGGTACGCGGGCCTCTCACTGTTGTGGCCTCTCCCGTTGTGGAGCACAGGCTCCGGACGCGCAGGCTCAGCGGCCATGGCTTATGGGCCCAGCCGCTCCGCGGCATGTGGGATCTTCCTGGACCAGGGCACGAACCCGTGTCCCCCGCATCGGCAGGCGGAGTCTCAACCACTGCGCCACCAGGGAAGCCCCAGAAGTATCTATTTTAATAGATCTTGTCGGACCAGCCCTTTGGGTGGTCTTCCTTGGTCACGGCCCTGGTCAGGATTCCCAGGACCCTTGAGCCCCTGTAGGCAGTTTGCCTGTGTCTCCTATCCGTCTGGAGTTTCAAATGCATCAGGAAGAGGCGTACAGATTTTTTTGCGGGGTGATTTAGAATGATCTCTGCATCTAGAATCATCCCCTTTTCTCATTGTGGTTTGATAGATGTATTTTCCCCCTTTGCTCTCTATCAGAGTTTTTACTATTTTTTCAGAAAACTAGCTCTTAATTTATCAAGTCTGGTTATATTTTTTTGTTTGATATTTTTTATTTTCCCTTAATCTTCACTTTCGAAATTCTGCGTACCTTTTGTGTGTGTCGTTTATTTGGCTGCTTTTCCTGGTTCCGTATTTCACGTACTTTCAGTCTTCTTTCCTAACAGGCGCATTTAAGGCCCCAAACTTCACTTTTGCTTGGCTCCTCTTTCCCCCATCAGCAGCTCCCGCGGGCCTGACCTTTGACATGCACACAGAATCCAGCAGCTACACACGGCGTCTGCGGCCCCCGGCCCGGCCGCCGCCTCTCCTCCCACCCAAATTGTCGCGACAGCTCCCTAGTGGGTCTTCCGCCTCCACAGCAGCCCGAGTGAGTCACTTCCCCACGGATGCTGATCCTCAGGTTAGAACAAGCTTTCAGGCTTGGGAAACGTTTTGGGATTCCCTCTGTCTTCTCAACAACAGATACAAGAACCATTACATATATAGGTGTCCATGGGGGTGGGGGGCTTGCCGGCCACTTGAGCCCTGGGGCTCTAGCCCAGGAGGTGGCGGGAGCTGATGGCAGGTGGTCCGGAGCAGAGGCTCCCTCTGGACGAGGGTCAGAGTTTACAGGCTCAGTCCTTTGAATCCATCTTTAAACACTGAGGCTGTTCCTGCTGTGTGTCTTTTGTCCCCAGAGCCCCTGAATTGGGTCAGAACCTTGCTGTGAAGCCCCTTCAGGGCCACTCTGCTCCCAAGGTGAAAGACTTCTTCCCTAGTCTGTGTCCTAAACCGTGTCCAGCCTTGGCCTGGCCCAGCACACGAGAGGTTCTGCAGTGAGGTGAAGTGACGGTGTTAATATATTCCAATAATAAATACATGAGAAACTCAGAATAAAAAGCCAATGACATGGAGAGGACCTGAGCTTAACTATAAACCCTCGCCCATTATCACAGTCCCAGGGAAAAGTTACAGATCAGGTTTAAGTTCTGTGTCATATTCAAGTCTAAAGGAGTTAAAGTCTGAAATCAGACCCCTTGGCCGGATGAGCTCAGAAGCTGCCCTCCCTGGTTTCTCACTCAGCTGCTCTCGGTGGAGGGGAGTCTGCCTGGTGGAATAGGTTCTTTCAGAGCCCTGGCCTGGCTCTGTCACACACAGGTCCACTTGGGCCCTTCAGGGCCTCAGACACTGCATCGTTCTCTCGCGCCTCAGTGAGGAGACCGGGCAGCCTTGGACACAGGTATCCCAGGCAGCAGGACGCCGAGGACACCGGCAGAGCCCGGGGAAGTCTGAGCAAAGCTGGTGGTCAGGGATGACCTTGCCTTGAGCCTCCCTGTCGTGCAGGTTGGGTGACTTCAGAGCTTCAGCTAGGATGAGAATTTAACCTCCCAGCAAGGGGTTAATTTTGGTCCTAGGCATTTACCATCTTAATGTCCGTTTGCACAGAAGCTGCCCCTGTTCTTAGGTCTGCGGTTTGGAATTGGGGACTCCCCTTTGGGGACAGGTGCCCTCACTTTCCTGTGAGGGGGCACTTTCCATCCTGGGCCACAGGGCCTGTCGCCCAGTGTCTCTTACTCTGGAGTCCTGGTCCCCGGATGCCTGCTGCATAGAGCGGGTGTCTCCCTCCAAGGCCTGAACCACCGTAGAGCCAAGCAGAGACCGGCAGTTGGGAGGGACTTGGGCCCAGGGAGAAGCCTCAAGATTCCGGTCAGGGTTGCTGTTCTGCGGCCTCTGTGACCCTGAATGTGGCATGGAGTCAGGTGGTGGTTCTGATGTGCCCACCTGGGCCTGGCCCTCATGCTCTGAGAAATCCAAAGGGCCTGGAATGCACCCTGTTTCTGACAACTGAGTATTTCCCCAGCCAAGGTACTTAGGAGATGCCGTTCCTTGAGCCCTGGTCTCTGCTCTCCACGCCCCCTCGAGCTAGATCCTTACCCCAGTGGTGGTGCCCCCCTGGGTTGGGCTGAGCTCTCTGGGGAGCTGGGGGCCAGGAAGCAATCGGACTCTGTAGAACGGACAGAGCTGCCCTAGCGCCATGCGTCCCCCAGGGCCACACTCCCACGGGGACCAAACTCCTCCAGCCCCATGGCCCTAGCCTCACCACCTGCTTATTTTGAGCCCCCGATTCCACACGTTTGCTTGATTTCTTGGTCCCCAGCCTGTCACTCGATGTTGGGGTCCCCATCAGTAACCCCTCTCCCCTGCGTGCCCAGGCTCAGAACAGGTTGAAAGGAGAACAGAGAGGAAGCCTGGGCGGTGAGGATGCATCCTGACAGCAGAGGGAGCCGCCTTTGGTGGAGAGCTTAGATGGGCGGGCCTGAGGCTCAGTGTCTGGTGCGGGTGTCCAGGACCATCTGCGGAGGTGGGCCGAGCCCCAGCTGGGTCCCAGCTGCGCAGGGCCGGCCCTGGAGAACAGAGAACACTTGTGTGCAGGGTCTTCTGCTCTCCCCAGTTTTCTTCAAAAGCATCTTCTTCAGTTTCATTTTCTGCTATTCCCCCCCCCGCCCCCCCACCTTTTGTTCATATACTCCCCCCCGCCCCCAGCCCCTTGGCCCATATACCACATGGACAGTGGTAGGAGTGATAGCAGTGATAGGGACCAGGTTTCCTGCATGCTGACTGCTGGGCTCTGGGCCTGGTGCCCTGCCTGTACTAACTCACGTGCACCCTCCTTGTGGTGACCGGCCTGCTGTAATCCTGCAACAGACTGGGGCACAGAGAGGCAGGGCAGGGCTTCTCGTTGGGTGGTGGCAGGCAGTCAGCCTTTGCAGGTAAATGGGGCGCTCTGGTTTGGGGCTGGTAGAGCCCTTGGACCCTGCAGGGTTGGCCCCAGTGGGGAGTCTTCCTGCTGGAAACATGTGGGACTTATATTTAAGAGTGACTTGGTTATGTCATCACTGGAGCCTAGATGTAGTTTTGTAGATATGTTTCTGTCTTTTAAGATTATTTAAAACAATGTTTTTATTTTCCCTGGCCAATGTAATTTTTCTTGGGGGCTTTCCTCTTTGATGTGGACTGGAAAAGAATGTTACCATTTTAAGATCTCTCAAAACATGTCTTTGGATTTGTTGTCCGTACAAATGGAAATTCAGATAATAGTTCTGTTCTTAACTGAAGAAAAACAGGAAAAGAAAATAAATTTCTTGCTACTTGGAATGATAAACACGGTGAAGCATATGCCGTATATCCTGACAACAGAAATTCAAGGTCGGAAATAATTCCTTTCCTCCTGAGTCTGCCTTCAGCTTCCCCGAGGAGTGCAGGAGCTGAAATTTGCTCCTAATTGTAGCTTGCAATTAAACACATGATTTCATCCCAGCTGATGTCTTTTTAGCTCTTCTGACATGCATAACACGAAAGCCCTGTAGATTTGAGCGGCCACTTTAATCTGATGGGAGGTCACAGCAAGTCACTGTTATCTGAGCACGACTGGCTGCCCAGTGGGAACTAGATTCTTCTTGCCTCTAAAAAGGGCACACAGCTCGTCTTCTCTCGGTTTCCAGGGCTACTGTCTGTGCCTGTTCTGCTGAGACCCTCTGTGAGGTCAAGGGTCATCGGAGCGAGTGCCAGCAGGTGGGGCGGAGTCGAGCTGGTGGGAGTCCCTTGCTGCTGCAGCGGGTCTGGTATCCAGAGCCCCGGAGCCGAGCTGCTCTGAGGAGGGAGCTGGAGGGGCTCCTGGTTCAGGCCCGTCCTGGGCTGCTCTTCTCCTCGGCCTGTCCCCCAGAGATTGGCCTGTCCTCCGGAGGTCGGCCTGTCTCCTTGGAGGTCGGCCTGTCTGCCCAGGGGTCAGCCATCTTCCCGGAGGCCAGCCTATCTCCCCAGGGGTCATCCTGTCTCCCAGGGGTCGGCCTGTCCCCCCAGGGGTTGGCCTGTCCCCCAGGGGTTGGCCTGTCTCCCCAGAGGTCGGCTCTCTCCCCGGAGGTGAGCCTGTCCTCCAGAGGTCGTCCACCCCATGAAGCGAGGGCTCCCTGCCCAGGGGAGCGTGGGGAGCACCAAAATGAAACAGGTTTCCCTCCTCCAGGTCCTGAGAGCCCATCCTTGCTGCGGTGCATGGTGACCCCCAGGGCCGGCATGCAGGCGTGGTCCCCGAGTGTGATGCTGAGAGCAGACCCTGATCCTGCACAGGCACGTGCCGGCCGCGGCCCTGAGTGCTTCTATGCTCGGCCTCCTTGAACTTTCACCATGACCCAGGGCTTCTCATTGGTCTCCCTGTGGTGCAGGTGGGATGCCGAGGCCTCAGAGCTGGTTGGGGGCTGTGTCCAAGTCTTGTTGCCCTTCACATCCTGAAGCCGGTGGAGCCTCCTCCAGGGAGCCCCTCTGATTCCCTCCTCATCCCCTAAGGGGGGACTCTGACCTCCAGGGTCGGGATTCCTCAGGGTTGAATGGTGCCGCATCATCACCACCCTGCACCCACCTGTCGCCTGTGAGACCCTGGGCATGAGTGCCGGGCTGTCCGCGCCCCTGAGCTGAGCAGGGTCTTCTGGTCTCCAGCAGTGAGCCTGGCACTTCATTGCTGTGAGTTAATCTTCAGCGGGGCATGGATCTCGCCCTCCCTCTACTCCTTCATGGTGGGAGGTAGCAGAAGGGCTCACACTGTCTTTACGCTGTGGACCTGGCACCTTCTCCCTGCTGGGTTGATCAGGAACGGTGTGCAGTCCCTCGAGCAGGTGTCCGCATGTGTCATCAGCTGCGTTTGGACCCAGTGCACATCAGAAGTTCTCGGGTGGATGGAGGCAGCGTTCGGATGACTGCGCGGCGCCAGCTCTCAGCGTGTGCTGGGCTTTCTTTACAGACGTCGTTTGTGAAGCGCATCATTCAGCGTTCTTCAACGTCGATTCAGCGTCAATTCGGGGGTTGATTCGATACTGTTTGATTGATGGGACACAGTTGGCGTGGGTTTGGGTTAGAAGGTTCGGAATAGGACATGGAGAGGCGCTCATTTCTGGGGCGGTCCGTGGCCACTTTGAGGATGCACCCCGGGAAGCAGGATGGCTCTGCAGCCTCGCTGGGGTGTCCCCTCTGTTCTCTGGCCTGTGGGACCTTCTGTAGGTTGACCTGCCTTTTGGCCTCACGGTGAGGGACCCCCCTCCGCGTCTCACACAGAGGGGCCCGCCGGCCGCTCACAGGGCCGTGTAGGAGGTTGTTCTGGGGGAGCCTCCTAAGCTCTTTGCCTACTGTGTTTGCTTTGTTTAAAAACGTTCGTTAGGAAACATGCAGAGAACAGACACCGGGGGCTCACTGGCCAGGCAGTCTCGTGCTTCACGTGTCTCTCAACTGCCCTGCCCCCCCGCCCGTGTGGAGGTCGCTACCGCCCTGCCTTTGCTGTTCGTCTTCCTGCCGTGTTTCTTCATGCATCTCTCTCCACAAGTGATAGAATTTGTTTTGGTGTTTGAACATACCATCTAAATGGTGTTGCACTGATGTGTCCTCGCCACTGTTTAAAGATCACATTGTGTGTTTGAGATTTGCTGCGTTGACAGGTGTGGCCGCCGAATGGTATTCTGTGGGAGAATTCAGGCAGAGATTCTGCATTGGTTCCCCTCCAGGACAGTCACACTGGGTCCACTTTCTCTCTTATAAACACGGCCAGAGTGAACACCCTTGGCTGTCTCCTTTTGGATAAGAGATTCTAGAGCAGACGCCCCAAAGTGGAATTCCAGGTTTGTAGGGTTTGTTCAGCTTGAACTTGACCTCCACAGTGGTTGTACACTTTACCTTCTCAGTGTCTCACAGGCCTGTTAACCCACGTTTTCCCTGACCCTGCCCTCTTGCCAGGTCTGCAGAGCCTGCGGAGGCCCTCTGCCGTGTGGTTTTGTGTTTTCCTTACTCGGGGGCGCAGAGGGGGGAGTTGGGCGGTCCTGCTCCCGGGTTTCTGATTACACTGATCGAGGTTAGCTTTAATCTGAGGTCTCCAACTCTTGTGACCGTTGGAATTGCTCTTACAGACGGCAAGTTCGGTGCCTACATGCAAGTTCACATTCAGAACGATGGGCCTGTGACCATTGAACTGGAATCTCCGGCTCCTGGTGCTGCTACCTCCGACCCAAAGCAGGTAAGCCCAGAGTCAAGGGTTGGGTCTGTCTCCTGGGAGCCGCTAACATCTTTTGACCCTGATTTATTTCCTGGAGCACTTCTGAGTCTGAGGTGGAGAAAACGCCTCATCGTAGTAACCTAGAGTTTATTCGCTACATCCCTTCCCGAGAACGCACCTGTCGCCCCGCGTCTCCGTGCTGCGGCCTTGCCTCCACCTGACTCCATTCCAGAGCCCAGTCCTCCTCCAGGCTGGTCCTGGGCGAGGTGCCTGGGCGTCCACAGGCCGCTGGGTGGCAGCAGAGGAGCGGCACGGCTCCCCTCGGCCGGACCCGGTTCCCGAGTGTGGAATGGTTGCGTGGAGTGGGTTTATCCCAGGTGTGGGTAGATGTGCCACCTGAGGGTCTTCGTAAATCTTTATTTTTCTAAAGCAACGTCTGACCTGGATTTGCTGCCAACTCTGTAAGCTTTCAGAAAAAATTTAATTAAACTAGAGAAAGGAAATCTGTGCTAGTCCTTGTGAGCTGTGTGCTTCTCATAGGTGCTTAGCACTTCTGAAGGCTTTAATTAATGCAGCTGCTCTGTGGCCTTTGAGAGGCAGGAGGGCAGGAGGAGTGAGAGCTGGGGGCGGGCAGCCCTGTTCTCCCCCTGCCCCCGCCTTCTGGGACACCGAAGTGGAAGGATGCAGGGGTGGTGGGGAGTATTGTGTAAACGTAAAGCTCTGTGACCTGTTCAAAGTCATCATTTCCAAGGGGAACAGACCTTTTCTTTTATGTTACTGATCCTTTGGATTGATAGAGAAGCAGGAACACATCTGGCGCAGTAGTGCTGGGCTTGAAAGGTGATAATTGAGGTTCCTGGAATTACTGATAACATGAAAGAAAATCACAAGTGAAAAGTCCACATGAAAAATTAAACTTTTTATTTTGATGTAACTTGAGACTTACAGGCAAGTTGAAAAGAGTCAGAGTTTCCATACGCCCTTTACCCGGTATCCCCTAAATATCCCGTTTTATGTAATCAGTCTGCTCATCAAAATGTTGACATTAATATTGATACAATACTGTTGGCGACGCTACAACCTTACTTAAGTTTCACTAGTTTTCTCTAGCGTCCTTCATCTGTTTCAGGATAATCTGGGATCCCATGTGGTATTTATGGCCTTTCCCGGTCCTCGTGGCTTTGGTCTGCTGCTTCTGTAGAATGTTCCTCGGTTTCCTTCCCTGTGGTTACACTGAGGTTGTGCATTTGACAGGTTCATCTTTACCTTGTTTCGCAGGATACCGGCCTCTCCCGGTTTCCTCTTGCCCCCTGGCTGTTCTCCCTCTGCTTTTATTTGATCACTGTTTCGTTGTTTTGATTTATTATTCTGCTTCAACTGTATTTGGAGAGAAAATTTAGTCAAGTTTTTTTCATTCTAAATATTTTTCTAGAAGTGATAGAATAATACATGAAATCTTTAGGCTCTTCAACCTTCTTGAGCAAGCACCCCCTCTTCTTTACCATAAAGAAAAAGACAACTTTTTTTTTTTTTTTTTTTTTTTTTTTTTGTGGTACGCGGGCCTCTCACTGTTGTGGTCTCTCCCGTTGCGGAGCACAGGCTCCGGATGTGCAGGCTCAGCGGCCATGGCTCACGGGCCACCTCCGCGGCATGTGGGATCCTCCCAGACCGGGGCACGAACCCGTGTCCCCTGCATCGGCAGGAGGACTCTCAAACAATGTGCCACCAGGGAAGCCCCTAGAGACAACATTTTTTAAATTTATTAACAGGCCATGCTAACTTGTTACAGTAAGAAAGTTAGTTTCGTTAGTTCTGAATCTTTTAGGAGCTTTCCCTTCAAATGCAGGAGTTGTCCTGAGTCAGTTTCAATTACTTGTTCTAGTTAATGGACTCCAGAAGCCTCAGACCCTATAAACTGCCCAGATCTCTGTCCCCGAGCTGTCAGGAGGTACTGGTAGGCAGGCACAGGGGGCTCTGGGGTGGCCTGTCTGCCTTCCCCCTTTCAGTAAGAACAGGCTTCCTCTTCGGGCTTATAGCTGAGTTGTTCACTTTTGTGTTGTGTTTTAAAAATACAGGTTCTTTAAACCTGAACAAATGAACAATGCGTGTGTGAGCTTTTTTTTTTCCTAATTGAAGTATAGTTGATTTGCAATGTTGTGTTAGTTTCTGCCATACAGAAGAGTGATTCAGTTATACATATACATATATCTATTCTTTGTCATATTCTTTTCCATTATGGTTCATTATAGGATATTGAATATAGCTCCCTGCTCTACAGTAGGCCCGTGTGTGTGTGTGTGTGTGTGTGTATTTAGGCATCAGGTGTCTTTTTAGTGTGTGACAGTGTGTTGGGCGGGGAGGAAGTGACGTGACCCGGTCCCTGCTCCGGGGACAGATTCAGGGCAGCATAAACCGGGAAGGTTCTTGACAGTGACGGGGGTAAAGGACAGTGTCCGACAACTTGGGACACATCACAAGGACACCACTTCATGCTCCGCCTTAAACCCCTCAGTGCCTTCCAGAGACATCTGGGTTCCAACCTGAACCACGTGCCTGGCTGCTGTGGCTCGTGGCCTGCTCTGCACTAGCCCCCTCAAGACCCCCACTTCCCCTGCCTCTGGACTCTGGTCTCAGCGTTTGTCTCCTCCTCGGAGGGTATCCTCTGACCCCTCAACCCCAGTGAGCCCCCGTCAGCCACTCGTCCCGTTGCTCTGAGTCTTTTTCACTGCCTGGGGCTGAGCCTGGGGTGCACTTTGTTCTGGAGTCGTGTGTCCTGGGCCCGTGAGCTGTGTGTCTGTGAATGTCCTTCTGGCACTGCCGTTGGCACAGAGCTGGCCTGGCTTCCCGGGGGACTGGTGGTTTTGCTGACCTTTAAGGATGTGAGGTTGGGGGAGGAGGCATTCTCAGTTGTTGTTTCCAAACTTGCACTTGAAATAGGGCTAAATTCCTGTTTTTAAGAGTCCCAGAGCTCTATTTATGGGTCATGCAGCTACTGCTGGTGAAGACTGGTCTTGTAAAGGCAGCTCGTTGTGTGCCTGCCTTAACCAGGTCTCTGCTCGGGTCTGGAAGTGGCAGCCCCTGCACATTTCCCATGGCTGCATGGGCACCACACCCAGCGCAGTAGGGGCTGCAGTGTGGGTCCCCTGATGTTCCCGACGGAGAGAAAGTGGGAGAAGATGGGTAGTGCTCGCTCTGAGGGACATCCCTCAAAGAACAGGGGGTGGAAGCAGTAGCAGGGCCACCAGACAGAAGACAGAGGCTGTCTTCCCCATTGCACTTTTGTGGAAGAACATGGTTCTGGTAGGAACATCCTGATTATAACCTAGAGAAGATCGCTAGTGCGTGAGTTCTTCTGTGGGTGGCTAGATACAGGGAAATTTCAACACCCTTGCCAGCCCGGGCCTGTGGGGAGAAACTTACTGTTGCTCTTGTTTTCATCTTAATTGCTTTCCCTTGGTGGGGGGTGTTTTCCTGAGTCTCACATGGTTGGGATTGCACGTGGTGAGAGCAGGTGGGGGCTCCCCCCTCCCCCGCCCAGGAGGGCATTTCAGTAATTGGAGGGCTCTTTCCTGGGGCCCAGGGCTCACCTAGTTCACAGTTTTGCCATTAAGTATTTATATTTTCACAGATTTAGTGGGCTTGTAAACCTCACTAAATGAAAGGCTGGAATGAGCTGAAAAAAATGAACTTTCAAATACACATCCTTGAATTGGCTCATGAGTTTATTGACAGATCTCTGGGATAAGTTGACCAGTGAAGAATGGTGCCAGAGCTTTTCATTTCATGCTTCTCTGATTATCACCCTCACTTCGCCTGTAACTTTCTCTGCACTCGTCTTATCAGCAAGCACCCATCCCTTTGCCCTGAAACCTTGGGACGTCGAGATTGAGACACTGGTGGCTTCTGTAGGGTCAGGAGGAAATGTGTGGGCTAGAGAGGGGGTGCGGAGGGAGCGCCGGTCAGCCTCATTTACCTGTACTTTTCAGTAACACGTGCTGCAGAATCCAGAAGGTGAAGCAGAGGACAGGCCAGGACACAGGTGGCAGCCCCCCTGCAGGTGCACAAAGGTGGGTCTGAGTTACCGCACAGTTCAGTATGAGCGACGGTCTAACGAGAAGTGTTCTGAATATAAGAAAGAGTTATACTGATGCCCATACGTTTGCATTTCTTCATGGAAGAACGTTTATTTAAATGTACGTATTCCCTTTTTCGTCCTGTTTTAGGCTTGAACTCTGGTGCGAACTCCCCGGTCTCTGTTGGTGTCAGTGTGAGGTTTTGCGTGGCCTGAACCAGGCCACAGAGCAAGCTTCTGGGTCTGGTTGCCACAGTGGCACTGGATCCTGTCCTTCACTCCAGTCGCTGGTTCATTGTGTCACATTGATTTATTGGACAAATGTTGACTGAGGGTCCTGCCTTGTTTATACTGAAGTGTTACTAAGACAAAAGCGGGAACTTAGCAAGAGCTTCATCACAGAGTTTTTGTTGCTGCTCATGTTCATCTTTGTCACCATTTCACCATGGGTGTGCTGGTGACCTTGGGTCCCGGGACCTCACCTTGTACGGAAGCCTTCCCGATGGGGCAGTGCTGGCACCTGCCAGACCGCTGGGGCTACGGGCATCACTGCTGGTTTTCTCATCCTTTCAGCGCGAACATCCACTTTCCTGCATAACCATCCGGCCAAGGGTCGGGTTTGGAAGCTGGGGGGCTTCTCTGCTCGAGCAGCCAGGGCCCCTGCTGAGTGCCATCAGTGCACGGGCGCCCATGCCCGGGGCGTGTGTGTCTGGCTGGTGGGAAGGGTTGGGAGCCTCATAGAAGTTTCCACCCAGGCTGGCTTCTTCTGAGTTGGGGAGCTGCAAGGGCTTGCTTTTGTTTTAGCATTTTAATTTGTTTTTATATAGATGGTTGTCCTAACTCAGTATATACCATAGAGTTAAAAAGAAGCCTTTCCAAGAGATACATGACTGGCTCTGCCTGGAGACCCATTGATGAACTGATCAGTCGACAGAACTTCATCTTTGCTTCTTCAGTCCATAATGGGTCACCGAAATTGTGAAAACTGAAAAGAGTTTGTTTCCTGCTATTGGAATATGGCTGGTAAATTAAAAACTGCAATCTTCTCCTCTTCCACCTTTGATACATGCAACATTTCTTAATCTCCAACTAGAGAAAAACATCTGTTTTGCCTTAAATAACTCTCTCAGGGCACTAATGGGTTAGTACATTTAAGGCTTACGGGTTTTGTTTGTTCCTGTGTATGTGTTTTGGGCAGATTCTTAGTTATTTTAATCTTCTAATCTCATTTGGGGATGTGCTAGAAAGACAAAACTCCTTACTGAGTTGGCCTACTGAAGATTAACTAGCATCTTTCTTTATTCCCAAGGGAGGGAGGTAAAGTTTATCCTACCAGGGATTATACATTGAGCACAGCAGTAATGTAATCATCCAGACTCAGAATTATCGTTGGGAATTCTTAGCTTTTTAGCTAAGTTATTAGGAGCTTCACAGTCTCGGGTAACTGTAGAAAAATGTTCGGCCAGTCAGCGGTATTTTGTAGAAAGCCTTGTTCAAACATCTGCGTTTCTAACAGAGAGAGAAGAATGATCTGGAAATGAAGGAAATAAAAAGTGAAGCTCTTCCTATAATTTTTTAAAAAGGACTGCTCAATAGATAAAACCCTTAACTACCCAGAGGTGTTTTGCCAACATGTGTCAGCCTGACTGACCAAGGGTTTATCTTTTTTTTAACCTGATTTCTCTTTAAGATAAGGGCAGGATGGGAGGGTGGGGTGTGAATTGGGTCACGTGGGCTTTTAGGGGTTCATGAACCACCCTGGGCTCACCCAGGTTTTCTTAGTGCCTGTGCACGCCAGTGCTTTTGCTGGGAGGTTCCAGGGCTTTCATCAGACCCTCCGAAGGCCCCAAGGAAGTGAAGATGCTTGGGGGGTGCTGGGAGCAGTTGGGTTCAGGGATTACTGTTCTCTGTCCACCAGAGTCACTCAGGACCACCCACTGTAAGCGCCGAGGGTTTGTATTAAAGGGAGGAGTCTTGGACCCCCCCCCCCCCCCCCCCACCCTCCGCCCCCAGGTTTTCTGAATCCGAGTTCCTGGCGTGTATGGACGTGGAAGGCAGAAGAGTAGCAGGTTTGTGTGTTTAACCAGTTCTTCCTGTGCCCTCCAAGGACACTGATGTAGAAGAACTGCTGGGCCGGAGGCAACTGGACAGTCGGACGTTGCCATTTTAATCTGCTCCAGGCGTTGGTCTCTTCTGGACCACGCTTCATCCCCAGCTGAAATGTCTAAAAATACTTTACAACCTGTGTTACTGCAGCTGCCAGGAAGCAGGCTGGCTGGGCTTGATTATTGAGGTCACATATGAGGCCGTTGGCATTCATCACCGCCCCTCAGTACCCATCCCCCACCCGCCCAGCGGCGATGGAAATATTCCCAGGGCACGGGGCCTTCTCGACGCAATTACAGATGTGTCAGGAAAAGTCGATAGAGCGACAGCAGCTCAGCACGTTAGTGACGTATGACAGGCCCTCTGCTGAGCGGCACTGAGGCCTGAGCTAGCGGAATAACTTGTTTCTTAAGAGAGATGAACCCGAAGTGTGGGCGAGATTGTAGTGCTGTAGCCTCTTAGAGTTTTTAGTTGAAAAGCAATTTATAGTTCTCTTGGTTTTTTGGGTACCAGACATGGAATGCCTTACTCACTGGTCGGCTTATTGATTGGACTAGAATAAAAACCGGGGATGACCAGCACCTCAGTCTTTGCTTGGAGAATTGCAGTTTAGTGAAATGCATGATGTCGAGGCTTCATGGGCAGTTGACTAATCACTTTTGTTTAAACACACGTGGGACACTGTTAAACGTTCATCTTTTATGGTGCATTACTTGTTGGGTTTATGGTAAAGGCTTTTCGCATTGAGCTGTAGGACTCGTTTCCTGCAGGTTATTCACTGTTTCTTGAATATTGTGTTCCTGGTCATGCCCCTGAAATGAACTCCCTCTCTCTACCTGTTGCTGTCTTGCTTCATCCAAGGTGCTCACCTCAGTGCCATCCAGGCAAGGCCTTCCTGCCTTTGAGCCCTCACTGCGTGGTGTGGTCCACGGACTGAATACCCGCCATGTTTCTCCTTTGTTAGTGTGTTTGTTCATTTCTCCATCTATCCTTCCACCTTGTGTCCATCCATCTGTCCAGTCCCCTACCTACCACCCACTCGTCTGTCCCCAGCAGGTATTCACAGGGTGCGCGCTGCTGCTGGCCTTGCATCGCGAACAGCGCTGGGCAGAGTTGTGCCCTCGTGGTGCTTGCATTCTAATTCTAGTGCGAAACAGGCACAAGCAAGTATAATTTAAAACTGTGATATTATAAAGAAATCAAAGCTGGGAGAAGTGTAGAGAGGGCTGCTGGGAGGGGCCACCTCAGGCACAGGAGCTGGGGGTGGGGATGCTGAGCTGGGGGGCCGCTACGTGGAGATGGGGAGGAGTGTGCTGGACGGAGGGGCTGGCGGGTGCAGAGCCCCGGGGAGTGGTAGGGGGAGGTCGGGGGTGCAGGGAGAGAGTGGACACGAAGGCAGAGCCATGACCCCAGCCTCATGGCCAGGGTGAGTAGTGTGGGTTTTAGTGGCAGCGAGCTGGAGGGTTACTAGAGGGTTACGTGTGTGTGTGTGTGTGTGTTCACAGAGCTGGCTGACACTGGATTGTAGAGCTGGCCGGGGCAAAGGTGGCGGGGGGCACTTAGGAGGTCCTACAGCAGGTGGCCAAGAGCTGTGGACAGGATCTGGATGCCCCTGGAGGGTCTCGGCTGCCCTGGTGCTCTGCTACCCCCAGCGGAGCTTCCCTAGAAAAGACTCGTGTTGGAAATCTTTTATCCCGTGGTGTGAGCGTCAGGACACTCTGCAAAGTCCAGCCCCCACTGGTCACTACAGGAAGGACCCTATTCCTGCCTTCTGTGCAGGACGGTGAGGGGATTCCGAGCTTCTTTGAGTTTCTAGGTTAAGATCAGACATTTCGACATCAAGGGGTGTGACACTTGCCCTGGTCCTGAGTGACCCTGGGCACAGGCTGGATGCTAAACCAGAACCTCTTTTTGATGCGGTTCAAAAAGAGCAGATTTTAGGGACTCAGTTCCCTGTCTTCAGGTCAGCGTGATGCTTCTCTAGGGCCCAGCTCTCCCCTTAATGCAAAAAACTTTAATTATAAGAAGAAATTGTGAAAATCCCAAGAATCAACATTTATATTGAATTTGATTTATATGTACCATTTTAGCTTATATTGTCAGGGCAGTTTCTAAGCATTCAGAGCTTGTCAGGGAAAAGAAAGGGTTTATTTTTGGAAGAGTGTGTCCCCTGGTGTTCACCGCTCTTAGGAATTACGGGGAGTAATTGTCAGGAGGGCGCAGCAGCTCCAGGGCTGGAGGAGGCTGGCGGCAGATCCAGAACCTCACAGCGGCTGCTTTTGCCTGCCTCGTTCCCCAGCCTTCATTACTTTTGTCAGTATGAAACACAGAAGAATAGCTCTTCCATGAAGATTCTTCACACAAAATGTATTCCTTTGACAACTTTCCATAGAATGTGAAGTCAGTTTCTTTTTCCATTTTTAACTGTGAAAGTGCAGTCTGCAGCTTCCGTTTCTGTGGGACAGGAAGAGCTAATTTGTGGCCTTGCTTGCATTTCCACCCTTCCTGCCCCGTGGGGTCGCGGTGCCCATGGCGGGCCGAGCCAGAGTCTGTCAGGGAGCCAAGGCGCTTTGACGGCTTGGAGGGCAGAGGCTGCTGTTAACTGTCGGTTTCGTTGCTGGCTCATGAGACCTTGGGGGATAAGGACAGTTTCTATAAGATTTCATTTCAAAGTCCAGACTTCATCTGGCCTTATGCCCTGTGGATTCCTTTTTTTTTTTTTCATTTCATGTTGTCCGTTTGCCCCCTTCATTTTTCTACAGGGAAGAGTCTCTTATTGTCATTTAAAAAATTTCATGCCAGCAGTGTATTGACTGGAAAGTACCAGGTTAGAAATGTTATCATTATTATTTTTAAAAATTTTTATTTATTTTTTATTTTTGGCTGCATTGGGTCTTCATTGCTGTGCGCAGGCTTTCTCTAGTTGTGGCGAGCGGGGGCTACTCTTCATTGTGGTGCGCGGGCTTCTCATTGCAGTGGCTTCTCTTGTTTAGTAGCTGTGGCACGCGGGCTTCAGTAGTTATGGCTCGTGGGCTCTTGAGTGCAGGCTCAGAAGTTGTGGCGCATGGGCTTAGTTGCTTCGTGGCATGTGGGACCTTCCCGAACCAGGGCTCGAACCCGTGTCCCCTGCATTAGCAGGCAGATTCTTAACCACTGAGCCACCAGGGAAGCCCAGAAATGTTATTTTTTTTATTAGTAAGTTTTTATAGTATTCCTGGGTAGAAAGATATTTTTTTGGAAACAGTTCTTTTCCTGTCTTCTGTCTTTCTCATGAGCCCATAGAATAACATCTTTATTCATTTTTTGTTATATATAATATATGAAATCAATATTTTTAAAAAAATTAGAAGTTTAACCAGAAGTTTAAGATACATTAACGTTGCTTTTGACTATAATCTTTCATTCCCAGAGGTAACACCATTAATAAGCTCCATATGTTTTCTTCTAGACTTAATAAAAATATGTTTATGCACATTTTACACATAGTCATAGAAAATACATGGTATCTGTTGGTGTGTGTATGTCATATGGTTTTTTAAAAAACTGTAGTAAAATATACATAAAACTTACCATTTTAATCATTTTACCATTTTTGGTTGTACAGTTCATTGCCATTAAGAACGTTAACATTGTTTTGCAGTCATCATCACCATCCATCTCCAGGACTTTTTCATCTTCCTGAACTATCCTCTACCGATTAAACGCTAACTCCCCATTCTCCCCTGCCCCCGGCCCCTGGTAACCAGTATTCAACTTTCTGTCTCTGAATTTGACTACTAGAGACCCAACATAAGTAGAATTGTACAATATTTGTCTTTGTGCCTGGCTTATTTCACTTAGCATATAATGTATTCAGAGTTCATCTATGTTGTTGCACGTATCATAATTTCATTCCTTTTTAAGGCTGAACAATACTGCATTGTATGTATAGACCACATTTTGTTTATTCATTTGTCTGTTGATGGACATTTGGGTTATTTCCACTCTTGGCTATTGTGAATAGTGCTGCTATGAACATGGGTGTACAAATACCTGTTTGAGACCCTGCTTTCAATTTTTTTTTGGTATATACTTAGAAATGGGATTGCTGAATCATATTCATAATTATTTGTTTAATTTTTTGAGGATTTGCCCTATCATTTTCCACAGTGGCTGCACCATTTAATATTCCCACCAACAGTGCCCAAGGGTTCCAGTTCCTCCACATCCTCCCTAACACTTGTTATTTCCTGTTTGTTTTTTTTTAATAATAGTCACCCTAATGGGTATGAGGTGATATCTCATTGTGGTTTTGATTTGCATTTTCCTAATGCCCAGGGATGTTGAGCATCTTATCATGTGCTTAATAACTATTTGTGTGTGTTGTTTGGGGAAATACCTACTCAAGTGCTTTGCCTGTTTTTGAATTGGGCTGTTTTTTTGTTGAGTTGTAGGAGGTTTTTTTTTAATCTATTCTAGATATTAACCCTTTATCAGATAGATGATTTGAAAATATTTTCTCCCATTCTGTGAGTTGCCTTTTCACTCTTAATAGTATCCTTTGATGCACAAAAGTTTTACATTTTGATGAAGTCCAATTTATCTATTTTTTCTTTTGTGGACAGTGCTGTTGGTGTCATATCCAAGGAATTGTTGCCAAATCTAGTGTCATGAAGGTTTCCTCCTATATTTTCTTTTAAGAGATTTATAATTTAGCCTTTCATGTTTATTTTCACTTAATTTTTATATATGGTGTAAAGTGAATGTCATAAGGTTTTATTTGCAGGCAAGTTGGAAAAACAGTACCAGTGACTTTCCCTGAGCCACATGAGAGTAAGTTGCTGACCTGATACCCCATCACCCCTGAACATGTTAGTCTATATTTCTTGCAAGCAAAGACATTGTCTTATAGAACCCCCAAACATCCATTAAAATCAGAAAAACTAGGGAATTTCCTGGCGTTCCAGTGGTTAAGACTCCACACTTCCATTGCAGGGGGCACAGGTTTGATCCCTGGTTGGGGAACTGAGACCCCATGAGCTGCATGGTGTGGCCGAAAAAAAAAAAATCAGAAAAACTATCATTGGCATTTTAACACCATCCAGTCCTCAAACCCCATTCATGTTTTAGCGGTTATCCCAATAGCTGGTCTTTTGCAGTTGTTCAGAATCATGTTGCATTCAATAGTCATATGTCTTTAGTTTCCTTCATTCTACGTTGGTCTCTCCTTGACTTTCATAACCTTTCATATGTCTTTAGCTTCCTTCATTCTACGTTGGTCTCTCCTTGACTTTCATAACCTTGACTCTTTGGATGAGTACAGGTCAGTTATTTTGAAAATGTCTCTCAATTTGGGTTTCCTTAGGATTACATTCTGGATGGATGTGTGTACATACATGCACATGTGTGTGTGCACGCATGTGTGTGCACATGCCCTTGACCTCCATGGTATTGTTGGTATTGTTCTACATTTACTGTCCTGAAACAGGCTGCTTTTCCCACCAGCAATGTTGTTTGTGTTGTTACATCTACAGCTAGTTCATTTATTTTAACTGCGAGACAGGATTCTGCCATGTGAATACACTGCCTTTGATTAGCTGTTCTCCTTTTGATGGACTTAGGGGTTGTTGGCAGTTTTTTGCTGTTACTAACAATTAAGCAAAAATCATCCTTGTTTGCATCTCTTTTGTGGATGTAGATTTTCGAGGCAACAGCCTTTTATTATTATTTTTTAAATTTGAAATATTTCAAACATGCTGAACGTATGGAGAGTAATATAACAGCACTCAACTTTAGCCAGTGTGAATGTTGGGTCTAGAATCTTTAAGTTGGTAAAGTTGTCATCCCAGTCAGTAAATGGGAGTTTTACTGACACTTGCTCAACGTTACTGTCTCACTGAGTGAGAATTATTGTTAATGATGAAATTGTCTCAAAAGTGTGTAGCTTTAGGGACTTCCCTGGCGGTCCAGTGGTTAAGACTCCGAGCTTCCAATGCAGGGCGTGCGGGTTCCATCCCTGGTTGGGGAACTAAGATCCCACATGCTGTGCAGTGCGGCCGAAAAAAAAAAAGTGTGGCTTTATTAAGAGAGAGGTATTTTGGGAAAACCAGTCAGACTTAAAAAGCAGAAAATGTGGGCCTACCACCCAGAAGTGAACTGGGAATAAACTACCACATAGGTGCAGCCAACTTTCCATTTAGTCTTTCTTCATGTGTCTCTTAGTAGAATTTATTGAAACAAGACAGGAGGAGGAATCACCGGAGGTTAAGGATAATGGACCTGAAAGACGTGCTTGGCCCCTGGGGATACGCATCTCTCAGCTGGGCCCGTTCCTTGGCTGTGGCGTCAGGTGATGTGAAAAGTGCCTTCCGGAGTTCGTTTCGAGCCTGCTTCAGGCCCCAGCATAGACCTGTGATAAATCAGCTCTGTGCTCACGCGTGACGTTTGGCAGATCAAGGGAAGGAGAGGGAGGGAATCAGGTCAGAGCCCAGCTGGCTTCACAAGCCACGGGAAACCGAATTCTCCGAAGATAAATAAGCCCATAAATTCAGGGCTTAGAGGGACGCGGCAGTGACAGGCAGCCTCTTGAGTTTTGTTGAAGCGTCTCCTTTCTCACCTGTGGAGATGGAAACGCGCTGTCTCCTGATCCCCACCCACACCTCCAGGGAGAGCTCTGCGGGCCACCCTGGACTGCAGAGCCCTCGACTGCTTACAGCCTCGGCCGGAAGCAAGCGTGTGGCCGGCTGTGTCTTCCCACCAGGAGTGGAAAAGCGCGATCCACTCAAACACCAGCTCCTACAAGTTTAGGAGAGAGACATGGTCTCAGTTCCTTAGGAGTGACGTCTCTGTGTTCTGTCGGTGCGTGTTTCCTGGGTTTTGCTTTTAATGCTAAATAACATTCCTCCTGGCCTATTAATAGTGGAGTAAAGGGAACCACGGAGGTTTCCTAACATTTAAACTGCTTTGGACTCCTGTTCCTGGCTGAAGTTGTGTTTGGTGGGAATGTGGCTTTCACTTTTTAAGTTCTGATACCTGGATTGTGGGTAGAAAAAGGAGAAAAAGGCTCACATCTGAAAGACAGTGGCAGCAATGGTAACCACAGCCAGGAAGCTCATTTGGGACTCTCGGGGATTCATTTTCCGTGCTGTTTGAAGTTCTGTGTCAGCATTTGCTAAAATGCTGTCCACAGCAGAGTGGACATCACTTGTTTCAGTCATCACATGAGGATTCTGGTGTGGATAGTAATCCCGAGGGTTTTTCCTGCATCCTTTCTAGGGATGCAGAGTGTTCGGCCTTTGAAGTGATGCCGTCTGGGACCTCAGGCTGCTGCTGCGGGTCTGTAGGCCGAGAAGTGCCAGTGTAATGGGTACCTACTCACATGTGTCCCCAAGGCCCTGAAAGAGACCAGGGCGGAAGTGAGCCCTCTCTGGACAAGGGTGAGAGCAGAGTGGCCATGTCAGACCTTCACCCTAAACACCATCACCTGCTTTCTGCATTCAAAGCAAGTTCTGGTTCAGTAGGAATCGTGGCCTCTCCGGGCTGTCAGCACCCCGCTTCCTCAGTCCTGGACCTGACATGCTCACCTGACACCGTGTGCTCCAGGATGCTGTGTGTGGATGGGGCGGCAGACACACGTCGTGTGCACATCTGCCCTGCTCACGCGCATGCTCCCTTGTCCCACTGGACTCTGCTGCAAAACACAAGAGTCGAAGATAAAATTATTAAGAATTTCACGATGGCAGTGGCAGAGCAGTGGGCCAAGTGCAGGTCCTCTGAGCACGAGGCCCCATGTGCCTGCTGTGATCACACGCCAGTGAAGTCAGCCCCACACCCTCTGTCATATTGCAGTCTGCTCTTCTTCTTCCTTCCCGCAGCGCCCACACTCCTGGCCCCGACCCTGATCACCCAGCATCGTACTGCAGCCTGCCCCTGACCCCAGCCTGCTCTGTACTTCCAGGGCTTCCTACCTGCCCCACTTCTTTTTTTTTTTTTTTTGCGGTACGCGGGCCTCTCACTGTTGTGGCCTCTCCCATTGCGGAGCACAGGCTCTGGACGCGCAGGCTCAGCGGCCATGGCTCACGGGCCCAGCTGCTCCGCGGCATGTGGGATCTTCCCGGACCGGGGCACGAACCCGTGTCCCCTGTATCGGCAGGCGGACTCTCAACCACTGCGCCACCGGGGAAGCCCTGCCCCACTTCTTGCTCTGTTTTTAAAGATTTATCACCTTCTAAAATATTATAACTGTAACTTTTGGTTACCTAAAAAAATTATCGTTTATTTCCCCTGCTAGAATATAAGTTCCCAAAGGGCAGGGATCTTCCACCAAATAAGGGAAGGCAGTTCAGAATTGAATATTTGATATTTACTGTGCAAGAATATGACATGTTATAAAGTAGGCATTACACATTAATGGCAGAGGAAGGATTTCACAATAAGCAGTAATTGGGCAACTGGTTGGCAATTATGGAAAAATTAATCATTTTACGGCCTTACTTTTTACTATACCTTAAAACAATTCCAGTGGAATTAAAGAGATAAATGTAATTTTAAAAAATCTCCCTGAGTATACTGGCCTTCCTAGGTTAAAATGTATTACAGCGTTATAGTTAATAAAAACAGATGGTGCTGGCTGAGCAAGAAACCTATCACCAAGGAGATGAGAGGCCTGAAAGGGAGACCGATTGTCTAGGAGAAGTTTGGTTTGTGATAAAGATAGCGTTTCAGATCAGGGCAAGAGGTGGGTTTTCATCAGAGGTGTTATGACAACTGGCTGGTTCGTTTTAAAAATTGAACGCAGTAGCGATCTGTCAACTTGTGTGAAAAACAGCGGCTCTGTTATTGTATGAAGCTAGCACATCTCCAAAGAATACATGTAGTGTGATTCCAGTTATATAAAAGCAAAGACTATCTGTTGGTATGTAGTTCATTTATCTGCCTCCCACTCTCAGGGACCTGCCATCTCTCATACATTCTGGTAAAGAGAGGATTTATCTTTTTAAAAAAATTGAGATATAATTGTCACATAACATTATATTAGTTTCAGATGTACAACATAATGATTCAGTATTTGTATATATTGTGAAATGATCACAAGTCCAGTTAACATCCATTCCATATACAGTTACAAATTTCTTTTTTCTTGTGATAAGAACTCTTAAGATGTGTGCTCTTAGCGACTTTCAAATATGCGGTACAGTATTATTAACTATGGTCACCATGCTGTACGTTACATCCCAGGACTTATTTATTTTATTACCGAAAATGTGTACCTTTTTTTTTTTCTTTTTGGCGGTACGCGGGCCTCTCACTGTTGTGGCCTCTCCCGTTGCGGAGCACAAGCTCCGGATGCGCAGGCTCAGCGACCATGGCTCACGGGCCCAGCCGCTCCGTGGCATGTGGGATCCTCCCGGACCGGGGCACGAACCCGCGTCCCCTGCATCAGCAGGCGGACTCCCAACCACCGTGCCACCAGGGAAGCCCCGAAAATGTGTACCTTTTGACCCCTTTTACCCACTCTGCCCATCCCCCACCCCACATTTCTGGCAGCCGCTAGTCTGTTAAGAGAGGATTTATCTTAAACCTCTCAAGACCGGTCCCCTTGAGAGTCTCTGCATCTTCTGGCCCTCCCTGCGGGGCTCCGCTGACTGTATTCCTGGTTAGGTTGGAACTCCTGGGTCCTGGTATAGGGTGAGCCCTAGGCAGCCTGCCCCACCTGAGACAGGTCAGTGTGATGTTTCTGGGGGGTGATCTGAGCATCAGAGCTTCTCAAAGCTCCCCAGGAGATGCCAACATGCAGCTAATGCTGAAAACCACTGTTCTTGTTGGATCTGGTAAGAATTCCTCCTTTTGAGGCATAACAAGATCGAGGCCAAGAGCCGCTCCAAAGGGTTAGGGCATGGGGCTCAGCAGATTCTTACAGTTATACAGAGACAGAGGTGCATCTGCGGTACTTCTGACCAGCCCACTTACTAAAGGGTGCAGAATGCCCTCCGGGGTTGTCTGTCCAGAGGATGGAGATGGGGCCTTTAGCTGCTGGTTCTCACCCCTGTTGGCTTTCCAGGCAGGCCAGCAGGTTCCCGTGACTTCTGAGAAGGCCCTGGGGCAAAAAGACCCTCAGTGCTTGCTTGAGGGAGGGAGTCCTGGCTGTCAGCTGAGCTGGAACTTGCATGGTACCATCAGCAGCTGTGGCCAAGGGGACGGCGTGCAGGCACTCAGATAGAGTGATTCTGTGTTTTAGTCGTTGCATATCCTTACGCACCCCATCCTTAACATTAAGTGCACTTCCAGGCATTTTGGGGGATTCTCATTAAATGTTACCTGGAAAATTATAGTTGTAAGAGTGAAATATTCTTTAAAGCGGTGAGGGAAAAGTCTCATTTCTGTTTATGTTTTCAGTCTGGTAGAGGAGCTCCTAGGAAGAATAAGTCAATCAGATCCTTAGGCAACGCTTTTTCTTTCGTTCCTGCTTGGCTCCTGTTTGGGAGCCAACGGGCTGAGCCTGGAGGGGCCCATCCAGCCTTTGGACCAAGCCAGGTGCAGCCTGGAGGCCTCGGCAGGTGGTGACGGGTGAGGGGACCCTTCTGGGGATGCATGCAGTGACTTCCTGGGCCCAGCTTTGTGTCGCTGTGTGGGTACCTCATCTTAGGTGTAGTCTTGAAGGACATGGGGTCAGGGATGCCACGTACAGGGCCCCTCACAGAGTCAGCCTTCCCGGCCCCCTCGGGCACCTGGGTTTCTTTGGGGAGTGCACTGGCCCCTTCAGCAGTGGGCACCCCCAGACGGGAGGGACAGTGGCCCCGGGGTTGGAGGACAGGTGCTCGGAGCAGGTGTTGGCTGACTTGCTTTAGAAATGTAATTTTTTTTAACTTTTTATTTTATATTGGAGTATAGTTGATTAACAATGGTGTGTTAGTTTCAGGTGTACAGCAAAGTGAATCAGTTATACATATACATGTATCTATTCTTTTTCAAATCCTTTTCGCATTTAGGTTGTTACAGAATATTGAGCAGAAATGTAATTTTTGCGGATGTGGCATTTAACAAATACATTGTGCCTGAGTACCATGTCACCTAATGTTAATTGAAGAATAGTGACCAGATTCATGAATTATCTTTGCTTGAACTTAAATACTGATCTAATGTCTACAAATATTTGAAAGTAGTAGTTGAGTTTGGTGCTTTGAGTATGGAATAAAAATATGCTAAAAAATGAAAGCAGCTTATGAAATACAAGTAATTTTACTTACCAGGGCCGTATAATAATATGAGAGGTAAATCAGCTCAAGAGACAGCCAGTCTGCTTGTTTACGAGTTAGCCAGACACAGATTCATCAACTTCTAAACTCTCTTCTCTCTTTGCATAGTAGCTCTGCTGTTCTTTCCAGAAGTTTCTTTTTTTAAAAAAGAAGTGTTGACCAAATGTAAAACTGATAGCCAGTGGGAAGCAGCCGCATAGCACAGGGAGATCAGCTTGGTGCTTTGTGACCACCTAGAGGGGTGGGATAGGGAGGGTAGGAGGGAGGGAGACGCAAGAAGGAAGAGATATGGGGATATATGTATATGTATAGCTGATTCACTTTGTTATAAAGCAGAAACTACCACGCCATTGTAAAGCAATTATACTCCAATAAAAATGTTAAAAAAATAAATAAAATTTAAAAAATAAAATGCTTAAAAAAAAGAAGTGTTGAACTATATCTAAAATAGATAACTAATAAGAACCTGCTGTATAGCACAGGGAACTCTACTCAATTCTCTGTAATAGCCCAATGGGAAAAGAATGTAAAAAAAAAAAGAGTGGATATATGTATAAATGATTCACTTTGCTGTACACATGAAACTAACACAACATTGTAAATCAACTCTACTCCAATAAAAATTTTTTTAAAAGTGTTGAGAATGTTTTTTTGGGGGAGGGGTGGAGAAATGTATAACTCTAAAAGTAAACCTTGCTTTTGAAAAATGAAGTTGTTATACATGAAGAAGGATTATAATAAAGAGCAGACTGTCATTGTTAATAAAAACAAAGTTGAGAACTAACAGTTTCTAAGCTTTGCATCCATGCGTGTGATCCTCACAACCACCGTGAGAGGGGAGAAGCGCAATTCTCTCCTTGATTAACTTGTTCAAGGTCTTGGGACGCGGCCACTAAGTGAGTGAGCTGCGTTCCAACAGAAGACAGTCTTTTAGGTCATCCTGCCTCAGGCTTCTTCTGACTGAACTTCCTTAACTACCATCTTTCTGATTTATAACATGGTCTGTTCAAACAAAGACCAGTGGGTGACGTTTGGTCCTTCAGGAGTCAGCTGATCTAGAAGTGGATTCATGTCCTTGCCAGTGACCTTCAGTTCACTTGTAGTTGCACTGAGGTTTACAGGTCTGTGTGTTCCTTTTCTCCCCCAAAGTTGGATGGTATTGACCAGAATCCTCAGTAGCTGCTTGCAAAGCCATCTTTCAGGGCTTACTTATTCTGTTGTATTTCTCCAGGTTCTGGGAATCACTGGCCCATCTCCAGAGCCTCTGTATCTCACAGTTAGAAGTATTGTCTGTGTTTGATAGGCTGGAAACAATTTTGTTGAGTAAAAGTTTAGATTAATAAGGGAATCATATGCAAATAAAAGTGCCTTACAAAGTTAAAAGAACCTCCTTTTTGGAGCATTAATCGGTATTAACAGTGTTCTTTTTGGTAAGATCACCTTTATCTATCTATCTGTTTTACGGGGGATAGTTAACATGTAATACTATGTTAGTTTCAGGTATACAACATAGTGATTCGACGTTTAAATACATTACTAAATGATCATCGTGATAGGTCTAGTAACCATCTGTCACCATACAAAATTACTGTGGTATTATTGGCTGTATTCCTTATGCTGTGTATTATGTTCGTGTAACTTATTTATTTTGTAAATGGAAGTTTGTACCTCAGTCTTATTCATCTTTTCCCAGCTCCCTCCCTCCTCAACTACCAGTTTGTTCTCTGTATCTGTGAGTCTGTTTCTGTTTTGCTTTGTTTGTTTGTTTTCCACATGTAAGTTAAATCATATGGTATTTGTCTTTCTCTGCCTGACTTGCTTCACTTAGCATGATACCATCTAGATCCATCCATGTTGTTGCAAATGGCAAGATTTCATTCTTTTTTATGGTGGTTTAATATTCCATTGTGTGTGTGTGTGTGTATGTGTGTGTATATATATATATATATGTGTATGTATACATACTATATCTTCTTTATCCATTCATATATTGATGGGCACTTGGGTTGCTTCCATATGTTGGCTATTATAAATAGTGCTGCAATGAGCATAGGGGTGCATATATCTCTTTCAATTAGTGTTTTTGTTTTCTTTGGGTAAACACCCCGAAGTGGAATTGCTGCATCTTATGATAATTCTAGTTTTAATTTTTTGAGGACTCTCCATACTGTTTTCCATAGTGGCTGCATCAGTTTACATTCCCACCAACAGTGCAGGAGGGTTCCCTTTTCTTCACACCCTGGCCGCACTTGTAAGGTCAGTTCATCTGTGACAAAGGAGGCAAGAATATACAATGGGGAAAAGACAGCCTCTTCAATAAATGGTATTAGGGAAACTGGACAGCTACATGTAAAAGAATGAAACTAGACCATTTTCTTACGCTATATACAAAAACAAGCTCAAAATGGATTAAAGACTTAATCATAAACCATAAAACTAGAAGAAAATAGGCAGAACATGCTTTGACATTGATCTTAGCAGTATATTTTTGGATATGTCTCCTCAGGCAAGGGAACAAAAGCAAAAATAAACAAATTGGACTACATCAAACTAAAAAGCTTTTGCAGGGCTTCCCTGGTGGCTCAGTGGTTGAGACTCCGCCTGCTGATGCAGGGGACACGGATTCGTGCCCCGGTCCGGGAAGATCCCACATGCCGCGGAGCGGCTGGGCCTGTGAGCCGTAGCCATTGAGCCTGTGCGTCCGGAGCCTGTGCTCTACAACGGGAGAGGCCACAACAGTGAGAAAAGAAAAAAATCTTTTGCGTAGTGAAGGAAACTATCAGCAAAATGAAAAGACCACCTACTGAATGGGAGAAGATATTTGCAAAGGATACATCTGATAATGAGTTAATATCCAGATTATATACAGAAACCATACAGCTCAGTATCAACAAAACAAACAATCCGATTAAAAAACAGGCAGAGACCCTGAATTGACATTTCTCCAAAGAAGACATATAAACGGCCAATAGACACATGAAAAGATGCTCAACATCACTAATCATCAGGGAAATGCAAATCAAAACCCCAATGAGACACCACCTCACACCTGTCAGAATGGCTGTCATCAAGAAGACAACAAATAACTAATTTTGGCACATTATTATTTTAAAAGGTAATCATGGGTTGGAAAATGAATAAATATTTATGGATCATGCTTCTGTATTTTATCTGTAAAATATAAAGTTATTTCAAAGAGTGTTTTTGGTTATTAATTTGTTTCACTATGTTTTGATATTCCATTTAAATTTAATTTCAGTAACAACAAAACAAGAACTGAATCTTAGGGTCTACAATATAGTCTAGAAAATGTGGGTCCATTGGGAATGCTTCCTATTCAATATATTTGTTTTTCAAACAAGGTCATGAACTCTCTTAAGTTAATCTAGATCTAAATAGCTTCGATTACCACTGAATTTATGTGAGTGATTTTCGTAGACTAATGAGTTAATCGGCAGCCCATTCTAACCACTGAGGTACTAGAGCAATTGCTTTATCTGCCTGTGTTAGTTTTCTTGCCTCTTTTAGTGAACATAATCATTTCTGATTACTGCAAGGGTTAGTCAGCTTTAACTATGGCAGTTTTTCTAAAATTTACATTTTTAAAACTTTGTATTATAGAAAACTTTGAACTCACATAAATAGAGAGGATGGATAGTGTAACAAATCCCCATGTACTCAGCATCCTGTATCAGTGACTATCATCCATCCCAGAAAATTCACATCTTATGGGTATCCCTGTGCGGGGCCCAGCTGGGCACTGCTGATTGGGTTTAGCAGAGCACACATCAGGGGGGTGTGTGGGGACCACAGAGAATAGGTTGTTGAATGGCTGTATTCTTTCCCTGTTTGATGGGCATTTAGTTTAATTTTTTTTTTTTTTTTTTGCTAACACAAATAGGCAGTGTGGCAGTAAACATGCTTGTATGTAATTTTTTTCGTACTCATGTGAATATTTCTGTAGGATAATGGAGGAAACATCTACATATGAAGGAGGCTTGGATATTTTCATTCTTCCCTATGAAGATACTGTAACCCGCTAAATTTTGGCACTTTTGTTCTTTTCTTAGAAGTTCTAGGTTAATTATTCTCTGCATGGAATTATCTTCATTGGGACTATCTTAAGAAATGCTAGCTGCCACAGCAGACACTCAGAAATCTCCATGGCTTAACACAACAAAAGTTGGTATCACCAAAGTATCGCCTGGGTTGGTAGGAGTCTGCTCCTGACTCAGGGATCCAGGCTCCCTCCAGCTCGTAACACTGGCCTCCCCAGCGGAAGGAGAGAGGGGTGGAGGTACCTCACCAGCTCTGACGCCTCATCTCGGTTCACGTTTCTGTCAGCGTCACTCACTTAATGGAGGGCTTGGGGGTGTGCTTGGATGTTGGATAAGCACTGTGGCTGTGCCCGTCCTCAGCTGGCAAGGAAGGGGATGTTGTATACTTGACCGCCCTTGACCTCCAGCCCCATGTTTGCCTGTCCAAACACTTAAAAGTCTTTGCCCCCCAAGGGAAAGGAGGTTTGAAATCAAGCTTAGACTCCTTGTGTCTCAGTCCCCTCCTTAACTATGGCTGTGTTGGAATAGCCTTTCCAAGTGTGTTCTGGAAAACTGGCATCTGAGCCCGAGGAATGGATTTAGTGTCATTTACATTCTAATGGCAATATTCTTTTTTTTGTTGCCTTAAATGTATTTTATTTTTTAAACTTTATCATCTTGAAAAGTTGCAAAAATAGTACCCAGGGGACCTGTATACCTTCACCCAGCTTCCCCTGGATAAATTCCAATCCACAGATCTTATTTGTATTGTGTCAAAGGAGATACTTTGACAAATAAAGCCAGAGTTGCTCTCAGGTTCCTGTTTGTACATCCCCATCACCGACGGGTGGTCTCTCTTCGCTCACAGGTACTCCTTTTTTTTAAAATTTCAATTTTATTCTATTTTTTGGCCGTACTGCATGGCTTGTGGCATCTTAGTTCCCCAACCAGGGATCAAACCCATACCCCTTGAAGTGGAAGCATGGAGTCCTAACCACTGGACCGCCAGGGAATTCCAGGTACCCCTTCTTTACAAATGAACAGGATGAACTGAGACTCACCCAAAGACCCCAGTCTGGGCCCCACCCTGCTGACTAACCTGTAACCCAGTAGTTTATGCATTATTGCTCTATTGACAGGATGCCAGAAAAACAAGAAGGAAAGCCTTTCTTATTTATTAGACGATAACAAAGAACCTTCAATAGTTTTGGAGACTTCTAAGATAAATATGACCTAAAACTCTTCTTAGATCATCACTTTTCCATAGTCTCCTCCGAGGCCACAGAAAGCACTGCTAACTTTAATTAATTGAGTTATCCAAATATGGGCTTGGACACAAAGGATGAGAACGAGGGCGTCTAGATGAATCAGCAGAAAATCATTCTCACTGCTGCCTTAATTCAAGTCTACTGAATGCCTGGACTCTTGTAAAGAAATACAGGTATATTAGTTATCTATTGATGTGTAACAAATTACCCAAACGTTAGTGGCTTAAAACAACCATGAACTTGTGTTATCTCATACATCTTCTGTGAGTCAGGAATTCATTAGTGGGCAGTTTTGATGCGGGGTCTCTTGTGAGCTTGTAGTTCAGATATGAATTGTGACTGGAAGATCTGCTTTCTTTTATTATTATTATTTTAATTTAATTTTTATTTTATATCGGAGTCTAGTTGATTTACGATGCTATGTTAGTTTCAGGTGTACAGAGCAGAGTGACTCAGTTATCACTCGGTTATCAGAGGACCCACTTTCAAGACGGCCCGTGTGACTGGCCATTTGAGGCTGGCTGTTGGCAGGAGGCCTTGGCTCCTGTACACACGGGCCTCCCCGCAGAGCTGCTTGACGTGACCACTGGCTTCTCCGAGTGAGCCGCCCAAGAAAGCGAGGTGGAGGCCACAGTGTCCTTCAGGACCTGGCCTCTCAAGCCACCCAGCACCGTTTCCTCAGGATCCCGTTGGTGATGCACGTTGGCCCTAATCCGTCGGGGAGAGGGGTGGGCACACATGGCCTGAATTCCAGGAGGTGAGGCTCCCGGGCCGTCTCGGAGGCTGACGACCACGGTGGGAGATGGAGCAGAAGTGACAGGGCTCGGTGAGCCCGGACTAGCCGTTTACTGAAGAGGTCATCTTAGTTACAGTTCCCTCATAGTAGAGGTTGGGTAACCTCTACTGGATTTTAATGAAAAACAGAACAGAATCAAGAACCATCAGCGGAAGGTGGGCCTCGTTGCACTGAGGTTTGGTCGCGGAAGTGGAGCTGTGGTCAGAAGGCGTAGACCCAGCTCCGACCTCTGCTTCCTGCAGGGGCTCCGAGTCTCCTCAGACATGGTCGGGACGATCCCTGCCCTGCAGGTCTCACAGGCTGTCATGAAGGGTGAAGTCCAGTGCGAGGGGATGCGTGAATTGTATGGCGTGTTGTGGGAATATTAATTATGATAATGAGGAAGATTTTTAAAATGCACTGAGAGGGACTTCCCTGCTGGTCCAGTGGGTAGGACTCCATGCTCCCAATGCAGGGGGCTTGGGCTCAATCTCTAGTTGGGGAACTGGATCCCGCAGGCCACAACTAAGAGTCTGCATGCCACAACTAATATCCTGCATGCTGCAACTAAAGATCCTGCATGCCGCAACTAAGACTAGAGCAGCCTAAACAAACAAACAAATTAAATAAATATTTAAAAAAATAAAATGCACTGAGATTTGTTCAGTACTTAAACCTGGAAGCAACTGATTATGTTGTTCAGACCAAGTATCTTAGGATTATTATTTTTTTTTTGTGTGCTGGATAAAAGCATTGGTGACTAAGTGTCTTTATTACAAGGAGCTGTGAGGTGAAAGCCCTGGGTTGGTGGCAGGAGCCTTCCCGGTTCCGTAAGGAGGTTGAGACACAGGTGGCACCTGCGTCTGGGGTCTTCTCACAGCCTTTCCGTCTGGGCCTTGGCCCTGTTGCCCTCTCCCTTTGCCCCGTCCTGAATTATTGCCTCAGCTCCTTGTCATAGATGAGTATTTCAGTCTAAGGATCCCCTTCTGCCTCTCCCGTGGTGTGGATGTGAGAACTGACTCAGGGTCCTCAGCCTAATGGTGGTTTACGTGGTCTGGGGCTGGATACCTGGACTACGAGCAGCAGACCTGGAGAAATGGCTACAAAGTGAGCTTCATATCAGGCCACGATTTCTGAATATTCACTTTATAGGTGGGAAAAGCTTGAATTATCATAGGTATTTGATATCCATTATTTTGAAATAAGGTTTGTTCATTAGAATTATGTCTGTCTACACAAAGCTATTGAAGCAACCTAAATGTCCATCGACAGATGAATGGATAAAGAAGATGTGGTATGGGCTTCCCTGGTGGCGCAGTGGTTGGGAGTCTGCCTGCCGATGCAGGGGACGCGGGTTCATGCCCCGGTCCGGGAAGATCCCACATGCCGCGGAGCGGCTGGACCCGTGAGCCATGGCCGCTGAGCCTGCGCGCCCGGAGCCTGTTTTCTGCAATGGGAGAGGCCACAACAGTGAGAGGCCCGCGTACCGCAAAAAAAAAGAAAGAAAGGAAAAAAAAAGAAGGTGTGGTACATATATACAATGGAGTATTACTCAGCCATAAAAAGAAACGAAATTGAGTTATTTGTAGTGAGGTGGATGGACCTAGACACTGTCATACAGATTGAATTAAGTCAGAAAGAGAAAAACAAATATTGTATATTAACACATATATGTGGAATCTAGAAAAATGATACAGATGGACCAGTTTGCAGGTCAGAAATTGAGACACAGATGTAGAGAACAAACGTATGGACACCAAGGGGGGAAAGCGGGGGGTGGTGGGTGGTGGGATGAATTGGGAGATTAGGATTGACATGTGTACACTAATATGTATAAAATAGATAACTAATGAGAACCTGCAAAAAAAATACATTTATTTAGTATTAAAAAGACTTAAATAGATGTACTAGTTGCTCGTTTTAGCAACTTAGAGAAAATTGAAAAATGTAAAAAAATTAAATAAATCCAGGAGACATTAAGAGAAAATTAAACTTGACTAGATAAAAATTAACCCTCCTATAACGTAAAGAAATTCAGAAGATAAATGTTAGACTAGGAGAAAATATTCTCAACATTTTTTTTTTTTTTTTTTTTTTGCGGTACGCGGGCCTCCTACTGTTGTGGCCTCTCCCGTTGCGGAGCACAGGCTCCGGATGCGCAGGCTCAGCGGCCATGGCTCACGGGCCCAGCCGCTCCGCGGCATGTGGGATCTTCCCGGACTGGGGCATGAACCTGTGTCCCCTGCATCGGCAGGCGGACTCTGAACCACTGCACCACCAGGGAAGCCCTTCTCAACATTTTTGATTGAGATTTTTATTGAGGTAATTACAGGTTCACATGCAGTTGTAAGAAATAATAGTGAGATACTGTGAACCTTCACCCAGTTTCCCCTAATGGCAGAGCCTTGCAAAGTATGGTACAATCAGGACATTGGGACTGATGTAATCCATCCATCTTTAGGTAGGTCTTTTTTTGCCTATGGCTGTCTAGTAGATCCAGCATCTGTTGAAAAGACTGTCCTTCCCCCATTTTTATGCTTTCGTCAAAAATCGGTTGCACTTATTTGTGTGGGTCTGTTTCTGGGGTCTCCATGTGTCTGCCGCTCCCCCATCACCACACTGTCTTCTTTGCTCTGGTGTTTATATAGTAAGCCTTGATGTTGAGCACAGCGACGACTCCTGCTTTATTCTCCTTTGTCAGACTTGTTTTAGCTCTTCTAGACCCTGAGCTGTTCCACATTAATTTTAGAATAAACTTATTATGTCTATGAAAACCATGCTGGCATTTGGATAGGAATTGCATTAACGCTCTGAATCAGTTTGCAGAGACTTCTCTTTTTTACTGTGTTGTGGCATCTAATCCATAAACATGGTATGTCTCTCCGTTTATGAAACATTTTCTTTTTTAAAAATAAAGAACTAATTCTTAGAATCTATAAAGAGCACCTACAAATTAATAACAAACAAGAGGCCAAAACACATAGGAAACTGGGAAAAGGCTATTATTAGGCAGTTCCCAGAAAAAAGACAAATGGTAACCAAGGTTTGAATAGAGGCTTAATCTCACCCATGATGCAGGAAGTGCAGATTAGAAGATCCCTTTGTTTTGTCTGGTAAAAAGTAAAAGTTGATGGCATCATTTGATGAGAGTACAAGGAAGTGGGGCTGTGATACACTGCTGGTGGCAGCAAGTGGGTGAAGCATTTTAGAAGAACTTAGCAATGTTAATCAAAACTAGTAGCAGATAGAACTTGACTGAGCAGTTCCACTGCTTTGAGCATCTCCTTCAGAAGTCTGTGCACCTGTGCACGAAGATATTGGTACAAGGATGCCCCTTACAGTGTTACGGGAACAACCAAAATGCTAGTCAATAGAGGAAAGGCTGGACAAATTACCTCATTCATAGTGTAGGATACTGCGCACTAGTTAAAAGACTGAGGCCCGCCTGTATGCACTGACACCTCAAATTACATAAGAATAGAGGTCAAATTATACCCCTCCCCCTTTTTTGGTTCTGCTTTCCTTTTAAACAGATATAAAACAGCCATCTGGTCACTACTGACTTTCTTGTCACATTGTTGAACAGATACAGCTGCTTCAGATAATTCCATTGTGGCTCAGGGAGGCTAAATTACTGATAAATTAACTTTCTTTTTATGGCTCTTATTTCGAAATCATTTTATTGCCTTCATTATGTACCAGGAATGGGGAATAAAGGTCCAGGGCTGGGGGGAGAGCTCGGGCCTCGGCAGGAACGATGTGTCTCTGGCTTTGCCCAGTGGTCTGGCCCTCCCAGTTCCCTGGCCCCTTGTCATCCTACTTGGGTCAGAAGGGCATTGCTAACCCCTCTGAGAAATGGCTTTTCCTTTGACAAGGTCTTAATAGGGCTGGTATCCTGAAGAACTCTTGTTTTCATGATCCAGTTCGGGAGAAAAGTTTCATAAAAAGTATTTGACAATAGTTGACTAAGTACCTTGATTTATGCTCCTTTCAAAATGGATTGTGCATTTAATTTAGTAAATCAAAATATTTATTTTTTTCAAAGAAATTTCAGAACAGAATTGCTTCTCTGAGCCGAGCTCAGTTTCTGTACATTGTTTTCCAAGTAAAAATACTTTACTGTGAATTATTTAAGACAAATAAAAAGGAGTAAGACAGTAGACACTGGTATATCCACTCCCCAGCATAACAAAGTGTTCTTCTTACTTGTAGACTCTTTTTTTTTTTTTTGGCCACACCTCGTGGCATGTGGGATCTTAGTTCCCTGACCAGGGATTGAACCCGTGCCCCCTGCAGTGGAAGCATGGAGTCTTAACCACTGGACCACCAGGGAAGTCCTTGCTTGTAGATTCTTGAAGACATTCCAGTGAACGGGGTGGGGGTGGGGGCTGGCCATTTTAATGCCCCTTGTGCTAACGCCTTCTGATTGAATATTGGTGTCTGGGGCCCAGCTCCTTGCTGCTTCTTGTACTGTCCCCTGTGATGGGAAATCCTCCAGCACAGCTCAGATTCTGCAGCAATGCAACAGTGGGGGAGCAGACTCAGGAAATGGCTTCTTGTGATTTCTCTGTAGATGAATTTTAGTATTTAATACAGGCTTTATAGGAAGCTGTTCCCCTGCTCTTGCCAAGGCTATTGCGATACTGGCACTCTTGGGTGAGCCGGTGAGGCAGTGCAGGAGTCCAAATCTGGTCCCTTTCCCCCTCCTGCTTCACCACCTCCCCATCTGTCCATCTATCCATCCCTCCATCCCTCCACTCCTTCATCTGTTCATCCATGCATCCATCCACCCATCCACCCATCCACCCATCCATGCATCCACCCATCCATGCATCCATCCATCCATCCTTCTTGGCAGTCCTTCATTGCTTCAGTGTTCTTTGAGCATTTCCTGTCCTAGGGCTCTGTCCAGGGCATGGCCAGGCTGTTGAAGTCCTGCCTAGAGCAATAAGGGCAGCTTAGACCACCTTTGACCAGTCCTACCCATCATTCTACATCTTCTTCTGGCCCTGCAGTGGCTTCAAGGTGGAGCCACCCTCCAAGCTGGTCTGTACCTGGGGGTGGCTGTGACTGGGGGAGTTGATTTGATTGAGGATCTTGGGTCAAGCTCTGGACACCATTTTAAGCATTTTGTATTTTATCTTCAAAGTCTTGGGGGGTCCTGGAAGGATTTTAAGCAGGGAAGTGACATGCTCAGCTGCTTTCTCTCTTTTTTTTTTTTTTTTTTTGCGGTATGCAGGCCTCTCACGTTGTGGCCTCTCCTGTTGAGGAGCACAGGCTCCGGACGCGCAGGCTCAGCGGCCATGGCTCATGGGCCCAGCCGCTCCGTGGCATGTGGGATCTTCCTGGACCGGGGCACGAACCAGCGTCCCCTGCATCGGCAGGCGGACTCTCAACCACTGCGCCACCAGGGAAGCCCTCAGCTGCTTTCTCATTCTACCTCTGGTAGTAGTGCAGAGTGCCTTGGGGTGGGAGGCAGGTGTGTGATCCAAGGCCAGCAGCTGGTCTGTTTGGAGGCCTGTGGGCCTCCCCCCGACAGGGCATCTGGAGCTGGGCTAGAGCCCCCACCAGCCTCACATCCCACCTCCTCCTTCCCCCTCCTCCAGGAGGGAGACTCGGACACACAGACTGCAGGGACTACAGACTTAATACCCCAGTGGTCTCCAGAGTGGGCTGGGGGGAAGAAAAGCCATTTGGAGAATGGGAAGTAAATATCACCACTCCTATTTATATGCATCTGATTTTTAGAACATTCTATTTTTAGGGCATTTATAACGTTCTTAGTGTGCGAGTTCCACAGAAGATGTATGTACGTTATACGTAAGTCAATGTGCATCACTGGGGGCACATGCCCCGTGCCTTTTACCAGTGGGGTGGATGCTTCCCAAGGGTGGAGACCATTGCTGGGGGGTGCCGGTCCTTGGGGGGCTGGGGTAGGGGTGTTGGCAGTTGTGCCCAGAGTCCCTTCCCATGACTGGTTGCTCTACTAGGGCACTGGCGTTGTCTGCAGCACTGTCCTCAGAAGGCCTGTGCTGGCAAGGTGTCCACTCAGCCCTCTGGTGGCGGCTGACCTGCCCACATGCCACCAGTGACTGCCCCTGGTGACCCGGGTCACGGTTGGGAAGCCATCCTCAGGCATCCTCTGTTGTGAGCTGGATGCTGGCTGCAGAGTCAGACCTGCATTCCCATCAGGCCCTGGAAGTGGTGGTAGTTCTGCCTGGGGCAGGTCATTCAGATTTTCTGGGGACCTCTCCTGGTTTGTAAAACAAGGCAGGCCTCCTGTGCAGGGCGCTCCAGTGGAAGGGCCTCATGCAGGGCCCGGCACGTGGTGTCCCCACACCCTGTCACACACATGGGCCAGCACAGACCACAGACTCCGTCCTGACGGTGTCCAAAGCCAGGACCCCAGGGGGCTACCACTGTCCCCTCATTAAGGCCCAGGGTTCCCCTAACACATTGAGTTCCAGGAGGATCCTGGCTCACCCAGCCTGGATATCCACAGTCCATCTGGATGGTGCCCCTGAGTTCAGAATGTGACAAGTGGCTTTGATAACAAAGTGATAACAAAGCATTTGATGAACTACAAACACTAAGGCTCAAACATCCTTTGCTGCCTTTGTTTGCAAGGGTTACTTTGTAGTCTGAAGTCTAAAAACGAAATGAAAGTCAATTTTCATAGTCTTTGCAGTACCCTTGGAATATCTTTACAAAAGAATGCATCTGATCTGCAGGGTTTATTTTTATAATCTCTTGCATGTTCCTTGCATAATGTATCTTTTCGAACTTTTTATTTTGAAATGATCTTAGACTTAGAGAAAAGTTGCCAAAATAGTAATAAGTTTCTTCGTCAGGCTCCTTCTGTGTTGACATCTTACATGAGCACAACACGGTTATCAAAGTAAGGAATTAACATTGGTACAATACGATTGCTAATCCTCAGCCCTTACGTGAATTTCTCCAGTTCCCCACTTTTCTGTTCCAGGACCCATGTTGCATTTGTCATGTCTCTTCGGTTTCCTCCAATCTGGACACTGCCCCAGTCATGTTTATATTTATATCTTCATGTTATATTTTTGAAAATGTGTAAATCTGAGTTGGTAGAAATCCTTTGACCCTAATTTTGTTTTCTTCTCGAAGCCCCTGTGCCCCCTGCTACGACCTGGCGTTTTCTGCTGGGTCCCAGCGGTGCGTGCTGGCATGTAATGACGGCTCAGTAAACGGCAGCCACGGTCGGCATGTAAACGAGGCGTGGTCACTGCTGTGCCGCATTCCTCACTCCCTCATGGAGAAGCTGGTCATCAGTCTCCTTACCTGGCCCCTGTGGGCAAATGCTTTCAGTTTTCTCCAGTTCAGGTTTCCACGTGCAGGTGTGAGGTGGGCAAGCGCCCCAGACTGTGTGCCAGGAGCGTCTGTTTCCAGTCAGGAGGGCAGAGGCCATGGCGGGGCCGGCCTGCTTCTCTGTTACAGACATCCGTGCTCAGGCCAATGCAGGCCAAGCCCGAGAAAGCCCAGATCTCACTGTTCAGGTTTGTGCTCAGTAAACCACACTTCCTCTGGGTAGCAGACTGCTCATAGGGTGGCCTTTCCCAGGACTTTGGGGTGCTCTGGAAACTTCCCCGGGGCTGTGGAAGGATGTATACAAAGGTGGCTCTGTGTTTACAGACCGGGCGTGATATTGGGCACAAATCTGTTGTGGTGGTAGGTGGATGGCAGAGTGGAGGGAGGGCTGTTTTATTCTAGAGTTTTCTGTAAAAGTGAGTTACCTGGACTCTGGAGGTGTGCCCAGCTTTTTGTGTATTCAGTTCAAGAGTCCCTGTGTGTGTGTGTGCGCGTGCGTGTGTGCAAGTGTGTGCGGGTACATGTGCGTGCACGTGTGTGCATTGCATGTGCGCACGTGTGCACATGTATTTGTGCACGCTGTGTGCGTGTACGCGTGTACAATTGCGTGTGGGTACATGTATGCGTGTGTGCATGTATGCATGTGTGTGCGTGTGTACATGTGTGCACCTGTGTGTCTGTGTGTGCCTGTGCTTACGAGACAGACACATAGTCACACACACGCAGAGAGTCAGAGATCAAGAGGCCCGGGTTTGCCCAGCACCTAGGGCTTCTCTGGGCCACGGGACTTGCAGCGTTGACTCTGGGACGGTCCCCGCAAACTGCAAAGGACCTACTTGGGGCAGAAAGTGATAGGGATGGTGAGACCTGAGAGATCTCCTGTGTGAAGTTTCTAGTCATCATCTTCTGCCATTGGCTCATGTCCCTTTTTTTTTTTTTTTTTTGCGGTACGCGGGCCTCTCACTGCTGTGGCCTCTCCCATTGCAGAGCACAGGCTCCGGACGCGCAGCCTCAGCGGCCATGGCTCACGGGCCCAGCCGCTCCGCGGCATGTGGGATCTTTCCGGACCGGGGCACGAACCCGCATCCCCTGCATCGGCAGGCGGACTCTCAACCACTGCGCCACCAGGGAAGCCCCTCATGTCCCTTTTTAAAGAAATTCTTATTTAAAAAACTTTTTTTAAAAATTAAGATTATCAGCACTTAATTAGTCTTGCTTTATCAACTTCCTCCCTATGTTTTGCTGGAGAATTTTGAAGCAGTTCCCTGATACCCTTTCATTCCATTACATCTGATTTTTTTAAAGTAAAATTTTATTTTGGAGTAATTTTAGATTTACAGAAGTGTTGCCAGGAGCACAGAGTTCCCAGATACTTCCCACCCATGTATATCATTGTCACCCTCTTGCATTTCCACGGCACGTCTGTAAAAATTAGAAACTGACGTTAGTGCGTGACTGCTGATCAAACTCCAGGCTTTGCTTGGATCTCACCCATCTTCCATTCACGCCCTCTCTCCGTTCTAGGGCCCAGTCCAGGGCACCCCGTTACCTTTCCTTGTCTGGGACAGTTTCTCCATCTTTCTCAGTTAACAGAGGGAAAAAGCAGCATTTTTCATGACCCTGAAGTCTTGAGGCATTCTGGCCGGGTACCCTGCAGAATGCCCCCACGTCTGGGTTTGTCCCACGTGTCTTGTGATTAGACTGGGGTTATGGGCTTTTAGAAGGAGCACCACTGACATGAAGTGCCCTTTTGTGTCTCATCGTATCAGGGGTGTGTGACATCCACGTGACATGAGCCTTGGTCACCTGGCTGGTGTTGTCTTGGCCGGTCTCTCGGCTGCAGGGTTGCTGTTTTTCCGTTTCCCTACTCTGTTTTTGGAAGTGAATCCCTAAGCACAGCCCGCCTTGAAGGGGTTCAGGGAAGAGTGAGCTCCACCTCCTGGGGGCGGAAATATCTCCATGTATTACTTGTAGGGTTGCAGGACACCCAGATGACTTTGATTGTTAGATAAACAGTGAATAATTTTTTGGTGTTAGTATGTCCCTTGTGATATCTGAACTTCAGATTTAACTTAGCGTCTTGTATTTTGTTAAATCTGGCAACCCTAATTATTTGGAATTCTTCTGTAAGAAAAATTGGTCTCTTCCTCCCTACATTTGATTTTTAGTTTCATTGCACCATCTTCCTATTATAGTTTTCTTCCCACTTTCTGTCATTCTTTAGCAGAGTTTGATGTATTTTAGTGATTACACTTTGTCTACTTAATTTTCTTTTAAAACAACATGGAAAATAGTTTTGTTTGCCTCACGAGATGAATTAGCGTGAGTGTGTGTGTGTGTGTTTAATCGAAGGATTTTTCTCATTACATGAGCCAAAAAGCACATTAGTTTCCAGCCCCTATAAATGAAACCCAGAATTGAAGGAAACAAGATTTGTGCTGAACTTGCAAGTGTGGATCGTGGGCAGGGCAGGGGAGCAGGACGTCCATGCTCCTTAAGCAGCAGCGAGCATGTGGTTCCACTGGACTTGACCATGCGTGGCAGGTGTGGTTGCCTCAGCTCCCTGACCTCGGGCAGGTGTGGGAGAGTGCTCACTGAGAGGATGTGCAAGTGCGGAGGGCTGGGTGGGCGGGGACTTCCTGTTTCCTGGCAGTCACTTCACCCCTCAGCTGGTGCTGCGTTGCACTGAAGCTGCAGTTCTGCAGCGCCGTGGCCTTGGTGTTCTGTTCCCCGCAGCTGGTACCCATCAGATCAGGGCTATCTTCTCCTCAGTAGCAGGTGTTCCAGGACGCAGCAGGGACTGCCTGTTCAAAGGCGCCCCAGCTCCCCCTGGACAGGAGGCTGCTGTGGTCCCAGGGCCCCAGGGGGGCCTCCCCAGAGCTGAAGTCACCGAGGGGCAGGCAGAGGGGGAGGGGGTTCAGGGCTCGGTGAACGGGACGTGGCTCCTCCCTGCCGACACTTGCCTTCCTAGTTCATTGGAAAGGATGCACTGGACTGGTTGAATGTCCCTTGGAGGTGAGAGCTGCCTGGCACATAGGAGGAGCTTTAGTAAATGTTGTCCATGGAATGAGGGCATCATTCTTTGCCCGGCCATGTTTTAGGGTCATCCTCAGTAATTGTGACAAGGATCTACCTGCCCTACCTAAACCGACTCCCTTTTCTGTGTTAACAATGCCGGTCACTTGTCTTTGCTTAACATCAGTTTTCTTGAACTATGGGGGCTGACTCCTGCCAGGTCTGCACAGAAAGCCTTCAGCGGTCCCGGGGCTCTGGTGCCCTTCAATCCGAGCACCCTCCCCTTTTCCTTGCGAGGATGTGGCTGCCTGTACCTCTGCTTCTGGAGGGTCCCTTTGCTGCCTCGTCTCTGGCACCGGCCCAGTCCTTGACCCGCCCTCATCAGGCTGGGATTGCTTGCATGGCCCGAATGAGAAACGCTTACAGGTGCAAAGATGCACAGGGCAACTTATTAAAATACCTGCACACGTGTACAGGTAATACATTTAGTCTGAGGCTGCCAATGCTTTTTTCATAAGGAAACAAGGAGCATCGTTTTTCATATAGCTTCCTGAAGGTGTTACACGTGTCTGTGTTTGGCTCTTGTAATCCTGTTGAACAGAACAACATTTGTTTGTCGATGTGTTTACGTTTTTTCAGATACCAACTGTCTGTAGTACAAGTTTTTATTATCTATTTTTGAATTATGTTTTGAAACTAAAAACCACATTTTGGGACATTGCTGTGGAAAGGAGTGCTCCATGCTACCTGACTGTGCGATTTGTTTTGGCAAGCTGTTTTGAGTTCTGAATTTTCTTGGATTTCTGTTTATGGGATGCCAGCGTGTTAAATACACACATTGTAAAGCAGGGAGGCCAGGTCCTAACCAGCCCTAAGAAAGAGCAGGCAGCTGTGTTTTCGGTGAGGACTCTGGAGCGAATGCGCAAGCCCTGGAGAGTGACAGCCACATTCTGCATTATTTGGAGGTGAGGATGCCGGGGGCTGGGCCCTGGGACAGCGGCCCCTTGGTCGGGTCAAGTCAGCTTGACCCACACCTGTCGCAGGGACCCGTCCTGAGTGTGGCCCGGCAGGGAGCGCGTGGTATGAACGTGGTCACTGTCACAGAAACGTGGTCACTGTCATGATGATTATGAGGCGTGACTCCGGGTTGGTGTCCTTCTGGGTCTGGTACCATGGTGGAATTGACGAGTGAAGTGAGAGACACAGCTCTCATTTTCACACAGACCACGACCTCTTCTGAACCGCTCACTGTCCTTTTATGAGGAAACTTAAATAGCTTTACTTGCCCTTTTCCAGATTTTTCTGCTTCTTTTTATAGCTGGAATATGAGGTCACCAGAAGGTTTTCTCTTCAGCGTTAATGTTACTGAATTGAACATTTTTGCAGCTGTGGTGCCTTGTTTTCAGATATTTGTTTCCCTTGGTTCTGGCTAACGAGCGTCTCGGACATGGGGAGAGTCTCCCTAGAAGAGGGTTCTCTGTGGGGCGCAGCCCCCCGGTGTCTGGGCTCCATCCTCTTTAGCGGTTAGGGAAGGGGACACCATGGACCGCTTGTTTGCAGACTGCCTTAGCGGGGACCCCTTTGTATACATATGATTGCATCCTCAAGACTGTGGGGACCGGGCGAGAGCGAGCTCGCGGGGGCTTAGCGCTGCACCTGCAGGAGGCGGTGGGGAGCGCTGTCCCTGAGGCCATCTCCCAGGAGCCTCTCAGGCCACCTGGCACAGAAGCCTCCCCTCTGGACTCGGGCGTCCGTGGGCAGGGACGCCGCACTCCTCGGGGTCTGTCCTTGGTGCTGCTACCTCCCGCGGGCCAGCGGCTCCCTCTGACCTTTGGGCCAGACGGTCCTACTCAGAAGCACGTCAGCCTCAGTGTTTCCTTGGCTGTGTTCCTTTTCCAGGTCACATTCAGCCTCTGTTGTCGGCCGGGTCCTTGGGACCTGCCCATCTTCCTCCGCGTCCTGCTTCTCATGGATAACCAGGGCCTGTTCGTCAGCATCTCAGGTGTAACTGTAACGGCACTAGTGGTGGTGATGGGGCCCTCGCTGTGTCCTCACCCTCACCAGGGTGACCCGTCCTTCCCGTGTCCTTGCTGAATGTGCGGGCTGCTCACCGCAGGCTGGAGTGATTGTAATTGCCCCCCAAGGGTCTGCACGAAGGGTTTCTGTGCCACGCCTCGCATCCCCGGCTTGCTTGGTCTTTCTCAGATCTTTGATCACAGCCATCCCGCCACATGTCTGCTGGCTCCCCTGCCCTCGGGGAAGATGGGACCTCGGCCCGTCCCCGCCTGGGTCACCGGGGCCCGTCTCCCACGGCCTCCCTGTCGGGGCCAACAGCGTCAGCGGAAGCTCACTGGTTTCCTCACCCCCAGGATGGGGCTCGAGCCCCTTCCCCCCACACGGCCGTGTGTCCGCTCTCGTTGCCCTGAGATGTACGTTATTTCCATCTGACTTCTCTAGAGCTCGTGCCCTGTTCTGCATTTTAAATTACAAACTCTTTCACAAGGGAACCAGAGCGCCCATCACCAATCACAGAGCGGGCAGTCGACAAGCACTCACGGTCTGTTAGATCTGAAGACAGTCACTGCTCTGTGTCCCTGCGTGCAGATGCGGGGTTCCTGGGCCCCCGCCTCGTTCTCCATCCGTCCACGGGAGCTTCACGCCGAGCAGAACAAAGAAGACGGTGGGGTGAAACTCGCTCAGGTTTCTGTGCGTTGGGACCTCATCTCAGTGTTGTCCGTTCACAGGCCGCTGTGGGTGTGGTGCCCTGGGGGGGGGCATCCACGTGCTCCTGGAGCTCAGGACTCGGCCTGGCTCCGTGAGGCTCGGCTGCCCACGGTGACAACCTCTCAGAAGTGGGGACGAGAGTTGCTTTGTCCCTCCTTGGTCAGCCTTCTTCGAAACGTCTCCAAGGTGTAGATGGGCTTGAACCCGCGGAGCGTGGAGGGCCTGTGTCGTTGGCAGGAGGGAGGGGCCGCCCTGCACGGCTATCCTCAGGCCGGCGGGCGGGGTTGGTTAGGGGGTCCTCTCTCCTGCAGTATTTATGTCATTCTGAGACTTTGGTCTGATTACAGTGTAAATTTTGTTCTCTTACTTTCGTGGCTTATTTAATTGAGAACATCTGATGAAAAAACGTTTAAAGCATAGCAGTTGTAAAGGATCTGGGGTCCCACAGAGCTTTTAATTGATCCTTATGGTGAATGAAAGAGTATCCTGTAAATGGCCTCCCTTCCATTATTTCCCAAGGCCTTCATCCCATCTCGATCAGCGCGGAGCAGCGTCGTGTTTTTGGCCCGTTGCACTGTGGGTTATACTCCTTTCAAAGCCTTGACTTCGTAACCGAGAGGCTGCACCAGAGTAGCTGGACCCCTCGCTCCAGTGCTGTGCATTGCACCAGGCATTAAAAACGGCATCAGTGTGGTCATCTGTTCTATTTTTTATAGACTCTGTCATCACTTTAATTGGTTGTTGTTAGAACAGATGTTTTAAAAGGAAGATTTTGGCATGACTGTATTTGCTTATTTAATTTCTGATGATTTGCAGGACATTTATTTCTACATTAAAAAAAAAAAAGAGCTGTGGGCCATGGGAGCAGAGCAACCCGTTGGCCCTTTCCAGAACTGGTCCTGGAGAATAATGAGGTTGCTGGGGAGGAGGTTTGCGGGGAGAAAACGTAAACTTGAAGAGCTCGGCCAGCAGGCAGAAACCTCTCCATTTACAGTCAGTAGGACTTTCCAGAGCTCTCCCAGTGCCAAACCACCTTGCAGGATGGCTTTTAAGAATGCAGAAGCCAAGTTACCACTGTTTTAACATCAGCAAACTTAAAAAGAAAATCGTCATCCTGTTTAGAGAGACCTTATTAGCCAGTTAAGGCTTTTGCGACTTTGATCCCTCTGTAAAGCACGAAGCTGACTTCAGACTTGGACCTGAGTTTGTTTACGTGCCACAGCTAAGTAATCCAGTGATTATTTTTGGTTCTTTGAATCTGGGCGCTCACAGAAAAGCTTATCAATACTAACTTGCAGAAAAAAGATTTGCTTCCGTGTTGGTGCCAAAATATACTTCCTAAATTAGTATTTCATAGCAATGTTTGTAAAATAATATTGTAACTCTGTATTTTAAAGAATTTTACATTCAGAAAAAGCCTCTAAGGATAAAAGAATTCTTTACAAGGTTCTTTATTCTTTTATATTATTTGAATCGTCTTCCCTGCCTTTAAAAATTTTGGGGTAGCTGGGGGAACTTGTTGCTTAAACCTAGTAAGTCAGCATCGCGTCACCAGTGGAAGTGGTCATGGTGAGTCCTGTGGTCTGGCAGTTTCCATCTGGCTAATCGATACATTGGCTGATTTGGGGCTGTGTGGTTACGATTGTACAGAAAATGTCTCTTACGGGAAGACAGGCAGATGCTGCTCAACCCATCATCAGGCTTCCTCGGTGTAGACGGACGTCTCCTGCTTCTGAGCCACGGGGTGAGCATCTGCTGTCATCCAGCTTGGTCCTGTCTTACTCACTCAGTAACTGCTTGTCTGATGAATGAATTGCCACAGAGTGTACAAGTGACCAGATGTCATTTGTCCCTAGGGAGTAGCTTGTTGGTGGAGTGCCACCTGGTCTCCATGGTGTTGTCATTATCTGTGAGTGTTAATTGATAACCACGCTGATTAATCTGCCCAGTATATTAAAGTCTTAAATTGAAATTCTGAGGTTTTCTTGGATGTTAGTCTGATTTTTGTTTTTATGTGATGTTTTAAACCATTTGAGATCAATTGATCAACTTTTTTTTTTTTGAACTCACCTAAGCACCTTATGGTTAATAAAACGTCAAACCTTTTCTGGTGTGAAAAGTGCTACAGATCAAAGCGAACATGGTAGAACATGTCTATGAGTCGTATTTTATTTTGGGGTTGTTATTCATTTATTGGGGAAGGGAGTGGGAGGGACTTAACTCTTTGCATGTTCCTACTCTTATGTAATAAAAAGGGAAAGGTCTAGAGTGATGAAAATTATTCTTGTCAAGTTTATGATTCTTGCCCTTTACAGAATAATGTCCGTGCCAGTTGATGAGGAAGGTGGGAGTGCAGTTTCTTTGAAATACCGTCACTCATCGTCCTCAGAAGAACTTCAACTCTTTAAAACCTGGGTCACGTCTAAATTGACACTAAAAGCCTCACTTTTACGGGGTAGGAGAAGTGGCATTTCTAGCTTATGCCTGGGGAAGCAAGCACAGGAGTCTTTGATGGCTGAGTGGGCTTGAGTATTTTTCAGCCAAGTGTCCTGCTAGCCTGTTCTGGCAACATTTATCTGATCCTTATTCTCCAAAAAAAACAAAGTATCCAAAACGAAATAAAACCCTACATTGAGATAGTTTTCTGTTTAGAATTCACAGTTAAAACATTTTGTTACATTCTATTCTGATACCAACCATTTCAGAATCACTTTTTCAAAAATATTGGTAATAAAGGGGGGAAGATGCCTCTTTTCTTAAGTTACCAAATTAAATTTCTCAAGTTTACATTTCCCCCTGTATTTTGCATTGCTCAATTTATTTTTCCACATAGATTTATATCAGAGGTACTTCTCTCCTACTTTCTTTTTTTTTCCAATTTACTGATTTGATGATATAAATATACATGGAAACTGTTGCAATTGAACTATTCTGAGCAATAATAATTTTATTGACTTGGAAACCTGAGTTGTCTTGATTTCCAGTGTTTGTTTGCATTGCAGTGTTTAAAGTAACTGACAACCCTGAGAACCTTACCAAAAATTTGTGACAAAAAAAAAGAAAAAAAAAAAAGGAAGGGGTAGGGTGGGGAATGGAAAAAATGCTGTTTAAATTACAAACTGCTTGTAGCAGTTACATAGGGAGGGCAGTTAACCCCTGTCACTTAAAATATGGTCATAACATTGAGAGTTAAAAATAATTTTGATTGTAGAAGAACTAGGAGCAGAAATCAAAAAGTCCAGATGAGTTAAGGGTTCATCAGAGACACTTTTGGGCGGCGGGCACCATTTCGAGTGTTTCTTTGTAGAAGGTCATCCGTGCTGTGGGCTGGCCTGCAGTTTGGGGCCACACGTGTGATCTTATGACCCCAGGTTGATTCAGAGCGCTGTCTGTTGATAAGCTCAGGTGCTGTCTCCTCTGGGGGGGTTGGTGCCCCTCCGCTGCTGTCCCATTGAGAGTGTTCACCAAGCACTGCTGGAAGCTAGCTGGCCTCCCAGCTGTCACCGGAGGAGCCCTGGACCGCAGTGACAGAAACGCATCCCCGCCCCTGTTCCCTGGGGAGCTCCCTGCAGAGCCGCCGCCTGTGCAGAGACCTCCCTGCAGCCACGTGGGTGAGGACCCCCCGCCCCTGAGAAGTGAAGCCTGCCTGGGGCATGTGGGTCGTGCTTTAAGTCAGACCATCTGTGTTAGTCAGCTAGCACTGCGTAGCCAACTACCCCAAACTGAGCGGCTCAACACAATAGTAAACGTTTTTCACACAGTTTCTGTGGGTCAGGAATTTGGACCGTGTAGCTGGGTGGTTCTACCAGGGAGTGATCTCCTGTTAAGTTACAGTCAGCATGTTGGCAGGGCCTGTTTGCTGCGTGGCCCTCGGGGCTGGCGAGCTGGTGCTGGCTGTTGGCAGGAGGCCTCAGTTTCTTGCCACGGGGACTTTGCCGCAGGGCTGCTCCGGTGTCCTCCCAACATGACAGCTGGTTTTCCCTAGAGCCCTCCCTCTGAATCACACGCTGTTATATGTGCAGTGTCCTGTGGGTACACTGGCCGGCCCTGTGCAGTGTGGCTACAGAGGGTCACAAGGTCCTGAAGAATCTTGAAGACTGGCCGCCACACCATCCCAAATGTACCTTCCAGTCAGTAAAATCCATCCTGTCTCCCCATCGTGAACTTAAAGATGAACAGAATGCTTACTGAGTGCAGGTACCATATAGTGAATCATAACCTGGAAGCTTGCAGGGTGGCTGCCCAGACATAAGAGAGGAGAGCTTCATCTTTGCTGAGTGCGTGGCAGAAGCATTTTATTCAAACACTGTTCTTTTAAAATCAGTGATAATAGTTATTCTTGTCTTTACAAAGAAGAAAATAAAATCACCTTTTAATTCTACCCTCCGCAGCACCAAAATATACTTTCAGTCTGTTTTCTGTGTAGTGCTTTCCCACACGCCCTCTATTTTAATCCCAAATTTGCAAAATGGGATCACTCTGTATTGTTTTTTTGTTTGTTTGTTTGTTTTTTGGCGGTACGCAGGCCTCTCACTGTTGTGGCCTCTCCCGTTGCAGAGCACAGGCTCCGGACACACAGGCTCAGCGGCCATGGCTCACGGGCCCAGCCACTCCGAGGCACGTGGGATCTTCCTGGACCGGGGCACGAACCCATGTCCCCTGCATCGGCAGGCGGACTCTCAACCACTGCGCCACCCCTGTACTGTTTTATAACCTAATTTTTCCACTGATGATATTGTGGACATTTTTGCACATCTTCAAATAATCTTTTTAACCTCAGTTTTAATGGGTGCCTACTATCCTGCCATGAGATGAATCCTAGTCTCTTTAACTAACTCACACTTGTTGGACATTTAAGTTATGTACTAGCCTCTCCTCTTAGGGGCGGTGCTGCGGTGAGGTGCATCATGTCCTGAGTCTTGCCCCGAACCCCGGGTTGATTCTTGGCATAGTTCCCAGACCTGCAGCCACTGGCCACACACTCAGGGTGTGATGCTTTTATCAAGAGCCTCCTCCATCATGTCTTTAGCAGGCGCCCCTTCCTGAGCATTGGGCTCTTCACGTCAATGTGAATTTTTGCCAGTTTGATAGGTTAAAAAGTGGAAAGAGACAGAAATTTTGTTTATTCAGAGTATGCCTCACTTAAAAAAATGTCAGTTAATTCCTAATTGCCCAAAGAAGTTGTGCTGAGGCAGCAGAGGGAGGGGAGGAGCCTGGCCGCGTGGAAGGAACAGCCACGCCTTTCAAGCAGAAACCCACGCAGCCTCCCCTGTGAGAAGCCAACTCTCCACCAACGATGGAGCCAAGAAATTGGAAAACTGACTGTTACGTTTCATCCCTCATTTCTCTCTGCCCACCCCAACCTGCAGGTTCTGTCCAGCTGAAGAGTAGAGAGCACAGCACAGGGGGTGCCCATCCCCAGGGTGATGGGTGTAGCTTCAGAGCATGGGGGGCAGCGACATCCTGTACCCCTTTGCTGGCTCCTCGGAGGGCATTTTGGTCACACCTGCTCTCGGCTTCTGTGCTGTGTGACTTAGGGCTCAGGGATGGGCAGACCTTTGGATCCCAGCCTGGTGCCCAATGCTCGTGTGTCCTGGACAGAGACCTGCTGGTCCTTTGAAGAATTCCGGCCCGGGCCCCGAAAGAGCAGGACTCGGAAGGCGCCGGGAACTGCCATTTATTCAACTCCAGCTCCTCTTTCCCGGCGTATTTGTCTTGTTCTTATTCCTACTAACTGCCCCACCCCTCTCCAAGAAAGGAGCAGAAACAGGCATTTCGTATACATTCTTTTATTCAAGCGACCAAGTAGTTAATCCCAGTCATAAATAATGTACAACTTAAAAATTTCTCTTGCACGTGAACTTTATGGGGGAGGAAATATTTTCTTCTTCGGGACTTTTGTTTTCTCTGCCTGGATTCAAGAACTTTACAACCCTTTCCAGCCTGTGTGCGTTTAAATGTTTGCAGCTTCAGTGTGCTGTTTCTGTCACCCTAAGGAAAACACACACAGCTCTTTCCACTGAGGAGGTGAGAAGGGGCTGCATTTTTTGTGACCCGGAGCCCTGACTTTCGAACCTGATGCTGAAGAACCCGTGTTGTCTCTGCAGCACTGATGACTCAGGGAACATTTCAGTGAAGAGTCACTCCTGGTTTATTTCACTGTTTTGTTTTGTTTTTCTCTGAGGAGCTGTTTTCTATCATCCAGGATACTGGACACAGGGGGTTGGGGCGGGAGGCTGAGACTGGCTCGGTGGCCCCCAGTGTCCGCCCTGTGCTCCAGGTGTTCAGCCAGCACCGCTTAATGAAGACGTCTTACTTCCCCAAATGTCAGAACCTTCCGCAGAAACACATCCCCACAGCTCAAAGGAGACCTGCTTCAGCTTTCCTGCGGGGAGGGCAGAGAACTGTGGGCTGAGTCTGGTGAGAACTAGACCCCAGATGCCCTATTTTCCTCCCTTTCCTTGACTTTTGCTAAACTCTTATCCAAATACGTCCACAAACAAAGGCACAATTCAGGAGCATCTGCTCTACCAAAGTCTTAAGCAGTGATCTGAGAAATAGAGTTGCTTCTTTTTAAAAATGAAGCCTCTACTCTCCGTACTGGACACACAAGTGTGATCTTCCTAAAACATGGGTGGTGAGAGGGCAGAGAGGGGCTTGATTCTGCAACTCTGTATCCTTGATGCTCTGGTCTCTTGGGTAGTAAGTGCTAAATGCAGGTTTTCCCGAGGTTTTCGAGATGATAGGAGAGCCTTATGGGTGGAAATACAAAAGAAAGGCATAGAAAAGAATTTGAAACCAAGAGGTCGTCAAGACCCAAATGTCCGTGGCGCCGAGATAGGGCAGCAAAGGAGGCAGTAGAGAGAGATTGCTTGTGCACGGGAGGAATCTGGCGCTGACGGCCTCGGGTCGGAGGGGGTCATGGGAGGGCCGGGAGCCCCACCTCGGCCAGCATCTGCAGGTGCCCCAAGCCCAGTCACCTCATGGGAGGAACTAGAGCTGATTGTAAGAGGTTCCCAGGTGCGGGGTGGACTGTTAACACTCCCACTGGTAATTCAGCTTTACTGCCTGGAAATTGTTCTTTCTTTGGAACTGAGTCTTCCTAGTTTAACCCGCTGCCTGCCTCTCACCAACTCTCTCTGGAGATGTGGTGTCTCTGCAGTTCTGATAACTCGCTGGCCGTTTTCTGCACAATCATGGTAATACACTTCAAGGAATTCGTATTTTGAAACTTGATTACAGGTGAAGCCATATTGTAACTGTGATCTGTTGTGAAAGAAGAGATCTGAAACGTGTGTGAAACTTTCAGGATTTAAAATGAGTATTGTCTAAGTGCTTGATGTTGAGATGAACCATTTACCATCCAGGAAGACAACATTTTACCTTTTTGGTGTCATGCTCATTTTCTGTCTCGACCTCCCTCTGTCCTGCCCCTTGTCACCTCCCCAGCCTCCCCACTTGCGTCATCCCGTCCCTCCCCTGCTCACCTCGGGTCCCCACAGAGAATTGATTTCATTTCTTTTCAGTGTACTTTGGACTTAGAATCAGTAAACTCTTCCAGACACAGGTCTTCTTGCTATCCTGTCCCTTGACTTTCTAGGAGAGTGCTTTTCTCCATGTTTGGCTTTACCATCCGTAGGATGGCTCATGAGGAATGGAAGGAAATGCTGGCGAGACCCCAGGCTTTAAGTCATTGGAATATTAAATGTCAAATTTGCTGTCAGAGTTAAACTCATAATGAGCCACGTCCTCCTGAAGTCAATCCAAGAGTGAGCCTGGTTTTCCTGAGGCCACACTTCTGAGTTTTGAAAGCTTTCCTGATTTACATTTTCTTTGATTGCAACTGAAAAGGCCTGTTGGCCTGACAACAGTTGCTATGGCGATGATACTTGTGGTTAGTGCTGTCGGGCAGGTGCCTCTTTGTTCACGGTGTGGAACGAGGTCCTGTTACACAGTGCCTGACAGTGACTCATCCCCGCCTTGCTCTGCTCTCTGATGATACTCTGGGAGCCGTGTGACGCATATCCCATCTGTGGTAGTGATTGCCATTGGCCTCTGCTGTCTGTAATTTTCTAGGGAGTCTGAAACTTGAGGTCTGTTTTTTGAAGAACAGATATTAAAGATGAGATTTTAAAATAATTACCGTCTGATTTATATGTGACACTGACCTCTGTGATGGACAGGAGGGAAGATGGATAAACCGCTGCTGGGAACTGACCTAATCAACCTGGCCATGGCAATGCTCATATTCTTTTCGGTGGGTAATAATCACTACCAGAATGTTTGAGGTGGGTGAGGGTTAGTTATTTCCCCCATAACCTCTCTGCAAGATGAGATGGAAACAGTCATCAAACCAAATTCTCCACAGGATTGATTAGAGACATGTGTTAAGCAGGTACGAAGCAGCTTCTCCCCCTGTCCTGTCAGCTTGCTGAAGCCCCCGTGCCCCATGCACCCCACTTGCAGCTCAAGTAGGTGCTGCATCTTCTAGACTTAGAGGCAGGAACTGTTACCTGTAGGGTCTGCACTGGGTCCCTGGGTCTGCATTAGGATCCTGGTGCAGGACCAGAGTACGTAGCATTGCTCACGGGCGAAGGAACCTGGGGCACCTTTCCCAGGCATGGAGAACTACACACCTAGGCGGATTCTTACACTCTATTTATGCAGGGTCGGGGAGTTTGCCTCAAATATTGTAGCCACTCCACATTTCATGAACACCATTTATGTCACTGGTGAGAACCTGTTATGCAGATTAACAAATCACTAATTTGCTACGGAGCACCCACTTTTTAAAATTTTTTAAATTTATATTTTATTTTTGGCTGTGTTGGGTCTTCGTTGCTGTGCATGGGCTTTCTCTAGTTGTGGTGAGCCGGGGCTACTCTTCGTTGCAGTGCACGGGCTTCTCATTTGCGGTGGCTTCTCTCATTGCAGAGCACGGGCTCTAGGCGGGCAGGCTTCAGTAGTTGTGACTCACGGGCTCAGTAGTTGTGGCTCGCAGGCTCTAGAGCTAGTTGTGATGCACAGGTTAGTTGCTCCACGGCATGTGGGATCTTCCTAGACCAGGGCTTGAACCTGTGCCCCCTGCATTGGCAGGCGGATTCTTAACCACTGCACCACCAGGGAGTGGTTAAGTCCCCTGAGCACCTACTTCTGACATTCATTTGTTGGAGCACGGCCCGTTGCCAAGGGGTGGATAACAAAGCCCCTGGCACTGCTGCCTCTGGAACTGGGTCCTGATTAGAACACAGGCCGCCCCTCCTGCTGTGTCGGTTCCTGACAGGCCATGTGGCCCAGGCCTCAGGCTTGGGGAGACAGCAGAGCAACCACGCAGCTACTTTCTGCAACGGAGACAGTGGCCTTTCACAAGGCAGCCTGGAGCAAGTGGGAGCCCGTCCTGCAGGGGCTCAAAGTATAGAGTGAATCCCGTTCAGAGTGGATGATGGGTTAAACTTTGGCAACATCATCTTTTTTTTTTTTTTTTGGCTGTGTGGTACAAAAGCGTGGAGTCCTAACCACTGGACGGACAGGGAATTCCTGGCAACATCATCTTAAAATGGTTCTCTGAATTAGTGAGTTGATCACAAGGACAGTTTTCTACACTATAAAATTCTCCCAGTTGGTTCCTTATCCCTAAAACCACCATGGATAGGCTTCTGTTTTGAATGTGTATCAATAATTTATTGGGCTCATATAGTTTTTTTGTTTGTTTGTTTGTTTGTTTGTTTTTGCGGTATGCGGGCCTGTGTACTGTTGTGGCCTCGCGTTGCGGAGCACAGGCTCCGGACGCGCAGGCTCAGCGGCCATGGCTCACGGGCCCAGCCGCTCCGCGGCATGTGGGATCTTCCCGGACTGGGGCACGAACCCGTGTCCCCTGCATCGGCAGGCGGACCCTCAACCACTGCGCCACCAGGGAAGCCCCTCATATAGTTTTTAACCATTGTTTCCGTGAAGTTGACAAATAGCCTGCTGCAAGAAGTAAGCATTCTCTGCTCTTTATCCCAGTGATTTTTTTTTTCGGTCTGGCAAGTGCTTGGTGGTTAAGAGATCCTGAGTCCCGAGCCACACACCATCCCACAGGAGCCTCCTAAGGGGGATGGGAGTTCGTTATCTCTGGGTCAGGTACCAGCTGGACATACTGAGCTATGTGTCAGTTTGGGGCATCTTATCAGCAATCAGATTCATTTACAGCCCGGTTTGCTTGCAAGGCGTGGAGTTCTTTTAAGCATTACAATGCAACAGTCAGGTGAGGCCTTTCACAGATGCTTTTATGACGGAGGTCATCTACTTGAGCCCCATTAATTTGCCTGGATTGCACATACTGTTCAAGGTTTACCTCACTGGGAATTTTATGGGCTCCATCAGAGGGTGTCTGTTTTTGGAGGAAGGTGTTTTACTGGAAGGTTTTCAATATGGAAACAAAACATCACTACCTAGAGAGGAATAAGAATAGGAATTAGAGGGGCTTCTTGTCAGAAACCATGCACGCAAGAAGAGAGTAGAGAAAAATATTTCAAGTGGTGAAAGAGAATCCCACCAATCTAGAATTCTACATTCAGTGAAGTTACCCTTCAAAAGTAAAGGCAGGGCTTCCCTGGTGGCACAGTGGTTGGGAGTCCGCCTGTCGATGCAGGGGACACGGGTTCGTGCCCCGGTCCGGGAAGGTCCCACATGCTGCGCAGAGCGGCTGGGCCCGGGAGCTATGGCCACTGGGCCTGTGCGTCTGGAGCCTGTGCTCCGCAACGGGAGAGGCCACAACAGTGAGAGGCCCGCATACCGCAAAAAAAAAAAGTAAAGGCAAAATAAGAACTTTCTCAGACAAACAAAAAGTGAGACTGTTCATCACCAGCAGACCTGTGTTGCAGAAAACGTTGAAAGAAGTTGTTGAGGGCAGAAGGAAAATGATACAGGTCAGAAACTTGGATCTCCATAAAGAAGAGTATCAGAGAAGGAATACAGTAAGGCGAGATAAATTTTTTTATTCTTAATTGATCCAAAAGTTAGCTGTGTATTTAAATCTGTAATAGTAATGATGCCCTGTGTGATGCTAGCATGTGGGTTGGGTGAGCTGCAGGGAAGCTGTGTCACCAGGGATGGGAAGGAGGAATTGGCATGGCCTTACATGGGACCTGCACTCCAGGCGTTAACACTGCAGTGTCATTTGAAGGTGGACTTAGATTAGCTACAAAATGCATATTGTAAGCTCTAGGGTGGTCACAAAAAGTTTTAAAAAGAAGTGTAGTTGGCCCGCTGAGAGATTGAGCACACGTTCGTAGAGACGTGTTTATCTCCTCTTATGTTAGATAAGATGTTTCAGTTGCCCATTTCAATCCTTGATCAGACTCCTCCTCTGAGGGTGGTGTGTGATATGTGTGTCTGTTTGATGTGATGTGTCTTTGCCCATTGTTGGACACTACATGCTGTAGCGTGACCATCTTTGGGGTAGTTTTACGGTTTGGAGCTAGCAGTGTCCCCAGATGTGGGATATATGTCCCCCAAACCTGAGCAACCTGACCAGGTGCTGTGCCTCCCGCTTGGTTCCCAGGGTTGGCAAGGGCGGCCGTTTACTTTAGTTGCCTGAGGAATAGCACGGGCGGCTCCTGCCCAAGTTCCTCCTAAGAACTTGACTGTTCCTTTGGGCCCTTGAGCACTTGCTGGGTTTATCAGCCAGACTCTGTGAGTCATGTGTGTCACCACTGCCTTATTCAGGCCTAGCTTGCGCTTCAATTTCTGATAATATATCATCAACGTGGAGTGTTATCACACTCAGGACCTGCATTCGGTACAGACCCTTCCTAACCAGATTACAGCAGTAGCTGGTGAATTCAAATAACTGTGGCAACACAATAAATGTGAATTGGGATTCTTTCCATGTGAAGGCAAAGCACAGTTGACTCTTTTGGGGTAGGTATTGAGAAAAATGCAATTTACAAGATCAATGACTGAATGTCTCCTGTAGTTTGCACTTTTTCTTTGTCAGAATCCTGTCAGACTGCTGATGCTGTAAGCGTTACTACTTTATTCAAGCCTTGATCCCCTGCAGTTCATCTCCATGAGCCACCCGCGTCTTTCTCAGGCCACACAGGGCTGTCACACAGAGAACATGCTGGTACTTCTAACGTGTCGTTAATTAAGGTGGTGATTTCTTTTTGTCCACCAGGTATTCTGTGTTGTTTCACATTAATGGTACAAGGTAGGCAACGTGTCCCCGGTCAGATAGTATCCACCTCCACAGTACGTTCAGGTAAGGGGGGTGCGGCCAGTTCACATGAAGTCTGTCCAGACATTCTACTTCTCACCCAGACTGCATCCCCATATCCTCCCAGTCAGGGCCTCACCAGTGGGTCCTGGAGTCACAGGGCACTGGGCTCCATATCAGGGGGCCTCAGAAAAGCTTCTTCACTCGCGGGCCCTTTACCCACCCACGTGCGTGTGGCCTTGGGTCCTCAGCCGGGGTCAGGCTGAGAGACTGGCTCCTTCATCAACTCTCCTCCATGGTCTTCATGGTCATAATATCACCCAGTGATCGGGGGTCAGCCTTCTCATCGCCATCCTTGCCTTCTGGCTTTTACAATTCCTCCAGGCTGTAGGAAGCAGAGTAGATTTGTTTGGGTCCTGTCAGTGTCGGAGGCCCAGGGGGGGCATCCGTCTGTTGAGCTGCCATCGGTAACGTCACATTGAGACCTTTGCATCGATGCCGTCAATGTCCAGCTTACTCACCTATTTCTTAATAACCATTTAGAGACTCTATGCTGTTGGGAGGGGTCTCTTGGCCACCCCCTTAGTCTTTCCCTGTTATCTTGTGAATTGCTCTAATACTTTTTAGCATCTTAACCACCCTTAAGAGGAAGCTGAGGCAGCAAATCTGATACAGTGTCTCAAACTGTTCTCGACTTTGTAGCAGTGAGGTTACATGGGCCCCAGGTTAAGGGGCCTTTTCATCACAGCAGTTTTCACAACCTCAGGAAAGGGCACGCATGTGGATGTACATCCCAGTTATCATACAGCCAGTCCAGAACGGCTTCACATGCAGTGTATCAGCCACTTCATCTGGGGTGTTCTATTCTGCGTTTAAAGGAGGGGCAGGGTAATTCTTCTTCTTGTCAGCAAACTTTACAGTGGCCCTAGTCCAGTCTGTCAGGCTGGCTGTCCCCTTGGGAGCAGGCCACTGTGTGTTTACGTCACGTCAGAGCACCACTAATTGTTCAGTCGTGAGCTGTGGGCCCAGCAGTGACCCAGACGTGCACCTCTGCTCTGCAGTATTCAGAACCAAGGGGCAACTGATTTTAGCTAAATTCTTCAGGAATCTGGCAATATTGAGCTGTAAGATGAGATAGCTCCTTCACTGTACACCCCTTGGTTTCAGTTGCAGTAGTTTTCTTGGTTTTGCCCTGACCCCTGGCCACTTGGACTACCTTCTTGGTGACTGACCGCAAGTCACAGAGGTGCTATCTGTTATTTCGGCATAATTTTTCCATTTGGTAGTGACCATGAGGCTAGTGGCCATAGCTCAGACTGCCCGAAATCCAAGCTTGATGCAGGGCTGGGATCTGAGCCAGCACTGTCCGTTACTTTCATTTTAGTTATCCCAGCTAACAGTAATCAAAGGATTGTTCATGTAGGCTGTTTCTCATTATCTTACATTGTTTATGCGTCCAGTGAGCCAATTCCTTGGGAGTTAGATCCATCATTTCTAAATTCCAGTGGTAACTCACCCCCAGCAGTGATCACAGCACAGCTGCCGTCTGTACCGTGATGACTCATTAGCCACCAGACATCAAAGGTTCAGTGAGTCAGTTGTTCTAGGGAATCCCACTTCTGACACGTCTCACTTCTGTCTTGGGGTCTCCAGGACCACCCTCAGGCTCAGTGATTTGCTAGGTGGACCCTGAGGGCTCAGAAGTTGTTATACTTGTGGTTACGGTTTATTACAGTGAAATGATACAGAGTAAAATCAGGAAACCAGGTGCAAGCCTCCAGGTGTCCCCCAGGTGCTTCGTTCCCCAGGGACGATGTGTGACCATACGTGTAAAATGCTGCCAACCGGGGAACTCTGCTCCGTCCTGAGTGGCCCGGCTTTGTCCTGCAGGTGGGTCACGTGGGCACAGGTACCTGCATGGCTGACCTCAGTTACTGAAGCTGCAGCTGTTCCCCACAATCACCTTGTTAAGTAAACTGTCTGGACAGAGTGACACAGGGCCTCAAGCTGGCAGAACTCTTCATGGTTCAGAAGGTTCCAAGGGCTCAGTTCCCCGGAGCCTCCCCAGGCCGGTCATGAAAATGGGCCTTTCTCAGATGTGTGCCGGGTTTGAGCAGCCCAGGCCTGCACACCTTGTAATTTTTTGTTGAAGACCAGGCATGTTGATGAAGGCATAGATGCTGAGGTCGAGAGACCCTGGACGTGAGGATTAATGTTCATGAGCCGGAAGTAGTCTCTGCGAAACAGTTGCTGTAGCTGGAGGCGCCAGAGGCTCCGGTCCCGAGGTGTCTTCATCTTTGTCTCCCTTCTCCTCCTTGGAGAAGGTCTGTCTCCAGCCCTTGGCTCTGTGAGCCGTCGTGGTTGCTGGAGCCCCTGCCGGGTGGTGAGGGGTGAGTGCAAGGGAGCGTCCTGCCGTCTCCCCGTGAGTGTCATCCCCTCAGCGAGCCAGTGTCTTGGGCTGTGGCACTGCTTCCCCCTCCACCCCCCCCCCACCCCGGCTCCCTTCGCCGCCGCCTCCTTCCTGGTCTGTTTCCCTGAAGTCCTGACCCCTGCGGCACTGTTTTTCGGCCTCACTTAGACGGGGAGCCTGGAGAGGCTGGAGTGGGAGCAGTTCCCTTTCCAGAGCTGCGGTCAGGCTCTGCAGGGCCGGCTCCCCCGGGAGGAGGAGGCTTTGCTCTGGGCGGGGTCTTCCCCGTGGAGGCCGGCGCAGCGCCTGGTGGTCGGTCACAAGGAAGTGTGAGGACCCCAGCGCGCGCCGGGCTCCGCGCGCCGGGCTCCACGCTCCGTGCCCAAAAGCCCGTCGGCGTCCCCGGTCCCGCGTCTCCTGCTTCCGCAGGCAGGCCTCGTTGTGTCTGTCTCCGGGCGCCTGTCTCTCATGTCGCGGGTGGTGATTCACTCTGCGACCTTGGTTCAACCAGAGTGGTTGGTTTTCAGTGCTTTCTCTCTTTTGATGGGAGTGATTCCCAGGGCCTGCACGTGTCGGAGCTGAAGCCGGAGTCTCTCAAACCCCTAAGTGATGGGTCCTGAGAACGGGTCCCCACAGAGGCTTCTGGAAGGAGGGAGGGGGTCTAGATGGAGGGCAGCTGAGGGCCAGAGCCAGTCCCCGCCTCGGGGCACGGAAGGAGGGGAAGGGGGCGGGGCGAAGGCGCTGGAAGCTGGGGGCGCTGGGGGCGGTAGGGGTCCGCGGGAGGAGCGTGGGAGAGAGACAGCGGTTCCTGCTGTGGGTCCGTGGCCTCGGGTGACAGGGGACGGTGCAGGGGCAGAGGGGCCGTCGGGGACAGGCGGCTGCCTCCTCCGGCCTGGGTAACCATGGCTCGAGGGCGCGTGGCGCCTGTGGTGGCCGCACTCACCCCCGTTCACTTTAGCAAATTTAGAGGACGGAGAAACAGGGTAGTTCATACCTAGTGCTTTGCTTTGGTTTTTCTCAAAGCTACATAAGAGCTTGTGCTTTGGTGCCGCGTCACTGACTGATGGGGGCGCCGGGTGATGCCGCCGGGAGTGTGGGGCAGGAACACTGACACTGGGGGCAGGCGATGCAGCAGAGCCCGGCAGAGGAGCCGCCGCTTCCCCTGCTCAGGTCGCCCTGGGCCCCATCCTCCCAGCAAAGCCCCGCGGCCTCTGGGGGCTCCTGGTAACCAGGAGCCTGCTGGGCTCTTCTGGGTCTCACCTCCTCTCTCTGGGGCTGCACTTCTGCCACCTGGGCATGTACCTCCCGAGCACAGGGTCAGCATCGTGCAGGGCGCGGGGACCAAGTCTGAGACACGTAGTTACATGTATAAATTACATGTTATTTATCTGTATCAAGATAACAGAGTAGCCATAGTTTGTGTTCCGTGCATGCTCAGTTATTATATAAACATTTCCCCATTTTAACTATTCCTCTTTATCATGATTGTAAATGGCCACAGAGTAGTCCATGATGTGACTATAACAACTTAAAAAAAAAATCTATTGTTGGGTATTAAGTTGTTTCCTTTTTTGGGGGACGGGGGTGGGTGCAATGCTGTAGTGTGTGTCTGTACGTATATTTCTGCATACACTTCTGGTACTTTCTGTAGGGTAAAGTTCTAGAAGTGGAATTTCTATTATATTTCCTTATATATTTTTGTTAGATGTTACCAGTTGGCCCTCAGAAGGCTTATAATTTACATTCCTAACAGCAGGGTGTTTTTGCCAATATTTGTGTATGCTTTTAAAATCTTTGTCAATTTTGTAGGTGATAAGTGATCTAGGTGTAACTTAACATATCTTTTTTATACGTGAGATTGACTCTTTTAAAATATTTACCAGGGATTTCCCTGGTGGTCCAGTGGTTAAGAATCCACCTTCCAGTGCAGGGGACGTGGGTTCAATCCCCGGCGGGGGAAATAAGATCTCACATGCCCCGGGGCAGCTAAGCCTGCGCACCACATCTAGAGAAAAGCGTGCTGCAACGAAGAGCCCGCATGCCTCAACTAAGACCCGATGCAGCCAAATAAATAAATGGATAAATATTAAAAAAATACATTTACTAGCTATCTGTATTTTGTGTGTGTGTGTGAATTGCCTGTTTCTTATTTCTTCTTTTTTTAAAATCAAGCTGTTCTTTTTCCTAGTGATTTTGTCTTGCCTTTTCTCCAGCCTGTCCTTCCTTGCAGGGGGCGGTGGCTTGGACTACTCATAGACCAGGTTGCAGCAGAGGTTCTTGTGAAAGAGATTTCATGAGAAGCTGACTCTCTCAGTTTTTCTACAGATATTTACCCAGCACCTGCTTTGTGCCAGGTGCCTCTAGCCACTGCAATATGACAGTGAGCAAAACAGGATATGCACAGAGTGTGTATCATGCATGGTGTGTTGGGGGGTGTGTGTGGAGATCTGGGAAACTGTACACACATAGACAGGTGTGTCAGGTGGTGACGAACGTGATGGAGGAGAGTAAGGCCGGAAAGGACGGGGTGGGAGTGGGGGTCTGGTGGGCCGTGTTTTGAGGGAACCGTTTTCATCAAGGCCTGAGGAAGGAGGAGCAGTGTCTTGGGAAAGGCGTTCCAGGTGGAGGGAACAGCCAGTGTGGGTCCCAGAGAGGGGCAGTGCTGGGTGGGTTTGAGAAACAGCCAAAGAAAAGTGTGTCTAGCAGGGCACGTGGGATGTGAGGGTGGTGGTGCTGGTGGGAAGGAGGTGAGGGGTGCCAGGCCGGGGACGTGAGGCCTCAAATCTGAACTGCTTTAGAATTTAGGACTGTGGATTATTACAGAAGGAGCTACTGATGAGGAAGCAAGCACTTCCCAATGCTGGCAACCCAGGCCAGACTCAGTGAAATAGAGAAGAAAAAGGAGGTTCATTATGTTTGTAGTAAATAAATATAGTGTTTTGAATGATGGGTTCACAGTCTTTTGACAGCAACGAAGAAGGCAGTTTTCTAGAATTTGAGAAAACTTGTTTGCAGAAGGCTCTTTAATCTTAACTCCTCCTTAATCTTTATGCAAGTCTTCCTGACCTCCTCTTCTCCTACTTCTGAGGTCGTTCAGTTAGTTGTTTCTACTTTTAGGCAGGGGGCCATTTCCCAAAAGAGCAGTCTCGTGCCAGGGGCTGGTTATCTCTCTGTGTTAGTAAGACCCATACCCCCGCCATCTGTGTTTGAAGCTGGAGTTGCATCTCAGGACAAGAACACATTTCCTTGACTCTCAAAAGATATTTGTTCATTCAGTAGTTGATTTGTTCGTCTTTCAAATATTTATTGATTGATTACCTGCTGTCCCATGCATGGTACTGGGACAAAACAGAGCCATTCCTCACTGGTGGTTCAGACTTGTGGGGGTGAGGGAGGCGTTCTCCAAATAGTCCTACAAATAAGTATGTAATTGTCAACTGCGGTAAATGCCATGAGGTGTAAATACAGGGGGTCATGTGAGTGTGGATCTGGGGTCCTGGACTCAGCAGGGTGTCAGTAAAGCTTCCCTGAGGAAGTAGAGTTGAGCTAAAGAATGAGGAGCATTGAATGAGGTGAAGTGGGATGGGAAGAGCATCCCGGGGGGCAGGAGCCACGTGTGCAAAGGCCCCAAGAAAGAGAGCAGGTGACTCTGGGGTGTTCTTCTGAAATGGCAGGGAAATGCATCACAGGTTTTTTTTTTTTTTTTGCGGTATGCGGGCCTCTCAGTGTTGTGGCCTCTCCCATTGCAGAGCACAGGCCCCAGAGGCGCAGGCTCAGCGGCCATGGCTCACGGGCCCAGCCGCTTTGCGGCATGTGGGATCCTCCCGGACTGGGGCACGAACCCGTGTCCCCTGCATCGGCAGGCGGACTCTCAACCACTGCGCCACCAGGGAAGCCCCATCACAGTTTTTAGATGCATTTAAATACACTCAGGGTGTAAATAGTCACCCTTTGAGCATCTGGGAGGACCCTTTTCCGGAACAGTTTACTTTCCTAGAATAGGTAGCTGAATGCTATTTTTGTTGTCTGCTCTCATTTTATTTCCTAGTGTTTGGACTTCTAGCTACGATGCATTCACAGAAATTCTCTGAGCAAAGACTTCCTTCTTGGGGAAGCAGTGCTGGATCATGCAGAGCCCTGTGCTGGGGAGCTCGGAAGTCCTGGCCCCCTGCTCACCCATGATGGGGGTGGGGGAGGGAGATGGAGCCCCAGTGGCCAGCAGGGGAGGACTGAAGGAGAAATCAAAAATGCAGAACCCTCTGAAAGCATTACAGACCATCATGGGTTGAAATTAGAAGCAGTGTGTGCATTTTTAATATTCTGCTAGGAAAAGGCCTGTAGCCCATCAATGTTTAATGCCTGGATCATAATAGAAAGCTGAGCAGCTCTCCTTGGCCCCGTGGGTTCCAGCCTGGTCCAGAGGAAAGAAGTCGGGTTCTATTTTAGGCCTGTCTTTGGGACCTGGATCCCACCGTGTAGCGAGACCCTTGAGATCTGAGTTGCCTTTTCTCTCCCCTATGAATAGGTCCATCTGATAGAAGAAAAGTAGTTTGCTCTGTGTTATTCACCCCACCCCCTTGTATATATGCTATGTGCCGTTTTCAGGGGTTATACACAATTCAGTGTTTATAACTTTTTTTTACCAGTTTTCTCTCCAGATTTTTGTAGAATCAGTTGTAGACTTTCTTTAGGGTAGTTCTGTTAGGGACAGAAAAAGGGGGTAGAATACACATTAGCTGTCCCCCCCTTTTTAGCATTCATGTGAGCAGTGATGCGCTGAGATTTTCGTTTGCTTGTGGATGAGTGACCCCCCTATCCCCAGGGAGATTTATTTGGACAGCGGCGTGTGCAGGGGCGTCGGGGGACAGGGAAGAGTCTTTCATCACTAATAGTGTTTACAGCTGCCAGTGCATGTTGACAGTAAAGACCAGGGTGACTTTTAGTCAGGGTTTTTTTTTGTGTTTTTTTTTTGCGGTACACGGGCCTCTCACTGTTGTGGCCTCTCCTGTTGCAGAGCACAGGCTCCGGACGCGCAGGCTCAGCGGCCTTGGCTCACGGGCCCAGCAGCTCCGCGGCATGTGGGATCTTCCCAGACCGGGGCACGAACCCGTGTCCCCTGCATCGGCAGGCGGACTGTCAACCACTGCGCCACCAGGGAAGCCCTAGTCAGTTTTATGATTGTTTAAAACCATCTAGACTAGCACCGTCCAGTAGAGTTTTCTGTGATGTTGGGAGTGTATCGCGTCTGCGCTGTCCAGCACGTTAGCCGCCAGCAACTTGTTACTAGTGAGCACTTCAGATGTGGCTGGTGTGAGTGAGGAGCTCGACATTTAATTTCACTAAGTTTCGATTTTAAATAGCCCTGTGTGGCTGGTGGTGACCGTCGTGGATGAGTGCAGGGCGAGGCAGTGCCCGCCTGTTGCCTGCACCCTTGGCCCTACTGCTTGGAGGACCTCATGCCTGGTGACCATCAAGCCAGCTCTCAGGCTGCCCCTCACCTTTTGGTGCCGGTGCCACGCATAGAGGCAGAAGACAAAGTGTGCCCGTGACAAACATGACCACCTCGCTTGCAACTTAAGGTGCAGTGCTGAGTGTATAAAAGAGCGTACTCTTATTGAGTGCCTACTGTCTTCCAAAGATGTGTGCGCCATATCGGAACCGTGCCCTTCTCTGTAGTTTATTCCTCACTTGGCGTGCCCATGGCCAGTGCAAGGACTGAATGGAGGTTCCCCTCTTCCGTGTGTGGTTAGATAGTAACATGATGTTTGCAGATTGGAGGCTGTCTTTGTCAGAGATGGAGGTAATGAAATGGTTTCTGACTTCGTAGGGGTAAGTCTCTGGCATGTGGTGTGTTGGTATTAATATCAGCTACATGATCTCTGTATCTTTGCTTCCTCTGGCTGTTTTCCAGTGGGAATGCCATGCATCTGGGGCACTTGGGGTGTCTGGGGCTCGTGGAGGAAGAAGAGGTCATCTCCTCTGCCTTTGTCACAAAGTTGACTGATTTCGCCAGAGCAAGGACTAGCCCGACTAGTAGATAGGGTCGTTGAGGGAAGAGGACAGGTGCTCTGCCAACCATTGATCTGGTTGTCTGTGAGGCCAGTGGCCTAAAGGGACGTCCTGGAGGCAGGCTCATCAGGCTGGAAGAGAGAACTGTGGCTCCAAACTGGGGTTGTAGCAGCTGACACCACCAGCCTAGGAGTTCCACTTACTTTTATAAAATCTGCCTGATGGTCTTTCTGCCAACAGGATAGAGCTGCAGATGAATTAATCAGCCCTCCTTCTTAAAATACCTCATACCTTGAACTCTTTTAATTTGATATATGCTGCTTGTACATTTGCACATTTTCTGGAAACATGACATGGATATAGACTCATCTTTTCTGCTTTTAATTGGCACCTGAGTAACCATGTCTCAAATTTTTGATAACTGGTAAATTTGGTAACAGAATTATTCTCTGCTTTTCTTCCTGACCTTCTGTGCCTCTTCCTTGTTGTAGTTGGGGGTGGGTGGGAGGGGAGGGGCTATTTGTTCTCAAGAAGACCCACTTATATCAACGAAGTGAAAGTGGTCAGTAAATAATGTTGTTTTCTACCAGCTTTTGTCCAAAAACTGCATCTTCAGCATGAGTGATGCTTATGTCCTTTAGCTTCTCTTCTAGCTCCTTAAATAAACACCTTGAAGGTACCAACCTTCACACCCACTGTGTGTTCAGTGCCAGTGTGGTGTCCACATGGGAGTGGACTTGTGCAGGGTGATGTGAGAGCAGAGGTCTGCAGCGTCATTGGGAAGGCACGGTGCTGCGTTAGAACAGGATAGGTTAGACCCGGCTGACCAGGGGACAGGCACCAGCCACACCTGGCTGTGGAAGTTTAAATTCACCAAAAGTACATAAAATAAAAACACTTCCCTTCTTTATGGCTGAGTAGTATTCCATTGTATATATGTGTGTGTGTGTGTGTGTGTGTGTATACACACACCACATCTTCCTTATCCAGTCATCTGATGATGGGCACTCAGGTTGTTTCCATATCTTGGCTATCGTAAATGATGCTGCAGTGAACAGGGGGGTGCAGTTAGTCTTTCTGTATACTTTGGGTAAATACTCAGAAGTGGGATGGCTGTATCATATGGTAGTTCTGTTCTTAATTTTTTGAGGAATCTCCTTACTGGTTTCCATAGTGGTGGTGAGTATGCTGTAGGGTGTATAGAAGTGGAAATATAATGTTGTTTACGTGAAACTTATATAATGTTATAAACCATGGTTACTTCAATTTAAAAATAAAATTAAATGAGGATGGTAGTACAACAAATGTTTTTTCCTTAGCCCCACAGGCCACATTTCAAGTGCTCAGTGGCTACATGTGTCTAGTGGCTGCCGTATTAGCGGAGACCAGGACATTTCTGTCACAGAGCAAGTACTAGCGGAAGGGCTGTGGAAGGCATTTTGGGGATGAGCTTTATTTATCCAGCCAGCAGGTACTGCTGAGCGTCTCCTTGTCAGGCCCTGTTGTGACCGCAGGGCCACCGTGAGAAACAGGGAAGGCCTGGCACTCACGGAGACCCCCGCATAATAAACATCAGGACATGCTGCCTGGGGCCCCAGGTGGTCCTGGGGACTGTCCCCCTCGTACAGGGACAGCATGTTTTACCAAAGGGGAGAGTGGCTAGTGCTGCAGAGAAACAGCCCAGCATCCTTGGCATCAGTTTCGTCAGTGTTCTGAGCTCCATCTTCTTCCATCTGGAGAGTGGGGCTTTCAGTACCTGTCCCGTGGAGCAGCGGTAGAGGTGCAGAGAAAAGAGGTATTTGTAAAACCCAGTGCTCAGCACTCAGCATTAGATAGAGACTCTTATTACTCTAATCTTTTCCATCACAGAAATGGTTTAGAAGCTTGAAAAGCAGCTTCAGCTGGAGGCAGGGGGAGGAGTGGCCTTTTCCGGGAACAGGAACTGCAGGGTCAGGTGCAGCTGCCTCGCTTCATCCCAGCATCTGCGAGGAATGCTGCTCGGCTGAGAGGATGCTCCCAGTGAATCCCCGGTGTAAAGGGGGTGCGTTGCGGACTCCTGTTCCGTCCGTGTTTTTATAGATGTTTTGTTGTTTATACCCAGGCTCCGTCGGCCTCTGTGTAAAGAGCACATCTTCACTCACGAGCCTCTCTTAGAATTCTCCAGGGGAGCAGAATGTGGGCTTCGCTCCCAGCCCTGGTGCGTTTCCCCAGGCTCAGGACTGCAAGTGTTTGAGCGGGTCAGCTGGGACTGCTGGGACAACCCCCTCGTCGGGGCAGGGGACAACAGCCTCTTGCCAAGATTAGACTGGATGGCCAGGTGACACCTGCGGTTTCCACATCTTTCTCCCAGATCTTGTCTGGTCTCACCAAGCCTTCAGGTCATGTTGACCCCAGGTGCCTGCCCTAGATTTGAGGGTCCTGTGTGGGTGACTGAAATGCACGTTAGTGAGGAAATTCTCGGGACTGAATGGCATGTTCCAGCAGTCTAGAAAAGATTTACTGTGCTCGTAGGTGACTGTAGTTTTTTCTTGTTTTTCATAAAAAAAAAACTGAGAAACTGGAGGAAAATCTTTTACTCAAGACAGAGCACATCTTTTAAAAATGATTAAACAACATTACAAAAAAGCCATTGAACCAATGTACTCTTGTTAATGCAACAATTTTAATTTCTTCTTTATAGTCTTTTCCAAATATTCACATAATCTTTGTTTTGGTGTAATCACCACGGACTTCCTCCAGTGAAATCTTTTCTTAGATATCTTCAGTGAGGATGACTGATTTTTATATTTAGCATTTTTGTGTTTGTATATGTTATTAAGTCAGTCTACTGTAACTTACTAACTTTCCTTTATGGTTGGACATCTAGATTATTTTTAATTTTTTCACAATTGTAAGTAATGCCAAAGTGAACATCTTTATTCTGATAATTTTTTTTTTGATGTAAGAGAAAGTCTAAGAAATGGGTATGAACACATTTATGGCTCATATATATAAGCAAGTCAGTAAAACTTTATCAGAGCACACATTGAATTTTACTGTTCTGTTAGGCTTTTCTAGAATCTGCCGATGTATTTGTTTTTCTTTCTGCACAGGCTCCGGACGCACAGGCTCAGCGGCATGGCTCACGGGCCCAGCCGCTCCGCAGCATGTGGGATCTTCCCAGACCGGGGCATGAACCCGTGTCCCCTGCATCGGCAGGCGGACTCTCAACCACTGCGCCACCAGGGAAGCCCCCGATGTATTTGTTTTTAACAATAGCTACATAGCTCAGTTCTGTATTGTTAATGAGAAATGACCTTAACTTTTTATTGTGGAAACATCTCAACAGTTTAGACAAATATAGCATATAGAACCCAATGGACCCAGCGTCCAGGTCATCATCACCCAGTTATGGCACCTCTGATGTCATTAACCCTCCCACCTTTGGTTTTATTTTGAAGCAAATCTCAGTACTCGCTTCAGAATTGTTTCATCTCATTGAAAGCTCATTGTGGTTTTGATTTGCATTTCCCTGAGGATTAGTGATGTTGAGCATCTTTTCACGTGCCTGTTGGCCATCTGTATGTCTTCTTTAGAAAAATGGCTCTTTAGGTCCTCTGGGGGGTATCGTATCTTCTTAATGCTTTCTGAAGATTCTGATTGGATTTTTAAATGTTCATTTCTATTTGCCGAATTATCTCTGCTCAGAGTTAGTTGTCTGTTTACTCTACGTGATCCTTCTCTTTTGAGCTGTGGATGCTCCCTCAAGCATCTGGATGTTTTTGGCTGTCTGTCCGCACCTAAGAATGCTGACCGGAGTAGGTTAGGTAGTTGGTAGGTAGGTAGTTTTATAGTTGGTCATTTTGGTCTCCAGTGTGTCTCTTCCTACCGGGGCACTCAGCCTACCTGCATATGTGGGCAGGAACCTCAGAAAAACAGTGCAGGAGCCCTGCTTCACTCAGGTTTTGAAAGGGTCTGTGCAAGAAGTGGAAAAAAGGGCACTTAACCAACGGCAAATATAAGAGACTTACAGCAGTTCTAAGAACGGCGTTTTTGTTCTTATTTGTTTGTGTTTGTTTTTAAAAGTTATTTTTATTTCTCAACCATTTTGCACCCCAAGGACATTTGGCAGTGTCTGGAGACATATTTGGTTGTCACAGCTGGGGGAGGGGAAGTGCCACTGGCTTCTAGTGAGTAGAGGCCAGGAATGCTGCTGAACCCCCTGAAGTCCACAGAACGGCCCTCACAGCAAAGCATTCATCTGGCTTCAAATGTCACTACTGCCGAGATCAAGAAACACTGATCACGGAGAGCGTAGCCCTTTCAAAGGGCAGTCAGGGCAGGGTGAAGGATGGACCTTCTTCACATAAGAACCTTGACAGCAGTGCCCATTTGGGGTGAAACGGGTCTTTCTCATGGTGCAGGGCAGTGCTGATGTGTTAGGAAAAGCACCTGCACTGTTCCTGGGTCTGTCTAGAAATATGTGTATTTTGAGGAAGGAGAATCTCGAAAGTAAGGTGGCTCTGAGCATTACTTCTGTTCTCTGATTTCACTGTTAGCAAACTGCCTCGCAGAAGGCGAGACTTCCTGGTGGCTTCCTGTAAAGGGACTTGTGGCTGATGACAAAGGTATCTCTGGACGGGGTGGAGCAGCGTTTGTACAAAACTATAGTGGGCGCTTTTGTAAATGTGTTTTCTCCCACACAAATGGCATTCATAAAGAAAAGAGTATTGCTCCAGCCCTGCTCTGGGCGCCTGGAGCCAGGGTTTCAGCTGAATTCCCAGAAGCGCCGTCTTTCTCTGACAGGCTGCGCACTCGAGAAGTTTGTGCTCAGTAGTGTTTACCTTGCCTGTTCTGTTTGGAGGCCAGTCAGGTTGTTGGAGCCGCTTGGGCAGAGCAGTGGCTGAAGATGAGGTGCTGTCACTCGTGTGTGTTCTAGAAACATTTATTGCATAATCTGTGGTCACTGAAAAAGGACGTATGTAACGTGCATGTGTACAAAGCCTACCGTTAGGGTGACTGCCCCCCACTTTCAGACGGGAGCCCCAGCCGCTGCCACCCAGGGCTGTCCCAGGCCCTCCCCTCACAACCCCTTGCCTCCTCCTGAGACACCCCGGTGCTGTGTTTTGTGCTGGTCCCCCCACCCCTTTGTCCCGAGCGGCTTCAGCCCACGCGTGTGTCCCTGGCTTTCTTGTTGGGGCTTGTCTGCTGCACGTCGTTCTTTTCTGTCGGGCTCGGCCTAGTGGTGGGACCCTCGTGTTTCAACACCCTCCGCCACCAGACAGGCCCTCGGAGCTGCATTTGTACTGTTCTCAAAGAGCTGCTTTTTTTAGTTGGTGAAGAGAGGGGAATTCTAGGGTTTGATGGCTGCAGCCGTAAATTTTCCGTAGCAACACCTCAAATGGTAAATCAGTCTGTACAGAATGTCTCGTAATTTATTTAAATCCTCTTTCTGTGGGCATTTAGATTGCTCCACAGTTTTTACTGTTGTAAAAGGCAATTCAGTGAACACCCTTTTGGATGTATCTTTGTGCACGAAGCCACTTATTTTCCACGAGATAAATTCCAGGAGGTGAAATTATTGGGTCAAAATGTGCAGACACTTAGTGTTTGAGATGTGTGTTGCCAAATTGCGCCCCTAAGGTCCACATGTACTCTCCATCACCAGCATTCAGTGTTCCTTTCCTTAAACCCTTGCGAAGGCTGGTTTATCATTGCTTAATTATCATTGTTTAATCTGATTATCATTGTTTAATTATTATTATAATTAATAATATATCATTATCATTGATTATCGTTGTTTAATCCTTGTCAACTTGATGACTCATAAATTATCTCATTGTTTTTATTTGCATCAATTACTAGTGAAGTGGCACTCTTTCTCATAAGCTTATTAGGCATTTGCGTTTCATCCCATTTAAGAGGTTGCTTGTGAATCTGAATTTTAGATCCCGATAAGTTTAATTTCTCATTTACATTTTATATTTTCTTCTTCACCAGTTAGTTTTGGGACTTGTCACTCAATTTTATTGGTTATATTACTTAACACAGTTTCTTTATTACTCTCTGAAGAGGCTGGAGTCCTTCTGTAATTTATTTATGCATTTATTTTTTAAGGGTGGGAATGGCCATAAAACATTCTGGATACTTGCAGGTTTGGGAACGTCCTGGTTGATCCGGGAATGCTTGGGTCGCCAGCTTTTACCTTCAGGTTCTACAGGTGTCGCCCTGATGGTTGGTTGGCCTCCTTCCTTCCCTCTGTCTACGCATCTGTCTGTCATCATGAAGTCATCCCTTTGTTCATCCAACAGATGTGTCACCAGTGTTTCACTGCATCTGGCTCCCTGCTGGCATTTAGTGGTGTGCCCTCCGTGTGGATTTCTCTACCTAAATTTCCCTGACTGTTGGTGCCTCCAGGATATACTGGAGCCCGTGGGATGTTCTTCTGTAATGTCTTTGCTTATTGCTTTTTTGGTATCTGCTCTGATCTCTCCTTTTCTCCCGTCCTACATATATGACTTATAAGTTTCTATTGTCTTTTCCTCTGAGTATTGGAAGGATTGCATGAATTGATTTTTCTGAGTCATTAATTTTTCTCCATAGTCTTGGATCTGTTGTTAACTATATCTACTGTATGAGTTTTCTTTCTTAAACAAATTTTAAATTGCTTATTAAAGCAATTATGTGCATAACTGAAAATCATTTAGTACATAAAGGCTTGTAATGAAAAATAACCTTTTCTGCCTGTTTTCCCTCGTCCTTGTCCTCTTCCCCGCAAGCAAGTGCCTTTAACATATTTTAAGCTATGTTTTTGGGTGCTTCCCCCTCTGTCCCTAAATTATAAACTTTTACTGTTTCTTTTTTTTTTAACTAAATTTATTTATTTTATTTATTTATTTTTGGCTGCTTTGGTTCTTTGTTGCTGCGTGCGGCTTTCTCTAGTTGCGGCGAGCAGGGGCTGCTCTTCATTGCAGTGCGTGGGCTTCCCATTGCGGTGGCTTCTATTGTTGCGGAGCAGGGGCTCTAGGCGCACGGGCTTCAGTAGATGTGGCATGTGGGCTCAGTAGTTGTGGCTCGCGGGCTCTAGAGCGCAGGCTCGGTAGTTATGGCACACAGGCTTAGTTGCTCCGCGGCATGTGGGATCTTCCCGGGCCAGGGTTCGAACCCATGTCCCCTGCATTGACAGGCGGATTCTTAACCACTGCACCACCAGTGAAGCCCAAACTCGTACTGTTTCTTGATGTATTAAGTTCTGACATCATTTATTTCATGCTACTGTAGAGGGGGAGCCAGCACTGCTCATGCCGCACACCCTCCCATCTTTCCAGCATTTTGATATCATTTTAATGGAATCCAAAAATGGTGTTTATGTTGCCATGACCCTGTGACTGTGGGTCACCACAGGGCCCAAGTCGTACCCTATCGTTTTTTTCCTTGTTCAGCCCTTTGCTTTTCTGGGAGTATGTACTTGTCTTTCTTCTCTTGAAATCTTGTTTGAAGCACTGTATTTTCTGCTCCTGCTCCCAGACCTCTGAGCCCAGGCGTTCTCTTTCAAGGCCCTTCCTGCGGGAGCCCTGTCCTCTGGAGCGCTTGCCCCACTCCCCTGCCCTGTGGACAGGTGGCCACCCCCTGCCCCTCACCCCGGCCCGGCTGCCGAGCACCCTGACCTTGACTTCTCTTCAGGTTGTGGGCACTGTTTTTCTGGGTCCCACGTCTTCATTATTTTGCACAATAATTCTTCATCGTTCCAAATCTGTTCTGTTGGCATTTGTACATGTAAGACCCAGTGGGGCAGAGAAAAGGTCTCCCCTCTTTTTTAAGACTCTTGCAAATTGAAGAAACATTTTGAATCATTTAAGCAACACTACTAGTTTAAAATGCTCGTGAACAGTTTTCTGGTACCAATTATGCATTGGAATACCAAAGATGAAATTGTTTTAGTGTCTCCTGAAACTTCGCTACAGCCCGTGATTATTAACCAGACACGTGCCAAGAGAGACTCCAGCCTGAGGCAGATGGTTTTTTGGTTTGTTTTTTTTTTGAATTTTAGAATTTTATTTATTTTTTTATACAGCAGGTTCTTATTAGTTATCTGTTTTATACATATTAGTGTGTATATGTCAATCCCAATCTCCCACTTCATCCCACCACCCTCCCCCTCCGCCACTTTCCCCCCTTGGTGTCCATACGTGTGTTCTCTACATCTGTGTCTCTATTTCTGCCCTGCACACCGGTTCATCTGTGACATTTTTCTAGGGTCCACATATATGCGTTAATAATGTTAACGCAGATGTTGATGAAGTAGGTGCCTATTGTTTCTGCCCGCAAAGAGCAGCGGCCTAGAGAGGAGGGGGAGCTGATAGCTCAGCCGTGGGGCGCGAGAAGCCGGCCTCTGGCCTCCGAGTGCCACAGCCACTGCTGCTTCCTCAGCGGCGGGGAAATAGTTAACTTCTTGCCCATTACTCTCGAAATTTTATAATTAGCCCCCATCGAAGGAAGAGGCCAGGCCACAGGAGTGGGTTGTGTCGTGTTAGAAGTGCAGTCGATACCTTGTCCGCAGTGGGGTTAGGGAATGGAGGGCAACATAATAAAAATCCTGGCTGCTAAAATATATCGTTTGCCATGTATATGGGTGACCGGTTTTCAGAGAATTCACGTATATAGTGAGATGTCACAGGACTGTACTGCATCCCTCAGCGCCTTCAGTGGGGGTGGAATCCTCATCACCCCCATGGCCCTCCTGTGTCTGGGGTGCCCACCAGTGGAGAACACTGGTTAACATGGGGCCTGTAACACATAACAAATGATCACGTTAAAATGTGGCTCATTTCAAAGCATGTAAAATGCTTCTGGTTTGGGTGCCCCCCGAAGTGAAAGGCTTGCGGTACAGGTCTTCCCGGTACAGGAAGCACAGTGAGGGGTGGAAGCGAGACGGGGAGGGGGACCTGTGTGTTGGTGACCCCTGGGCACCCCCTGGGGGGCCGCATGGAACACATCTCAGCGTGGGTGCCGTGCGGCCTGAGGGGGCTGGAGGTGGATCCCTAGCACTCATTTCCCCCTGGCCGAGATCACATCCAGGAGTGCTTGCCTCCAGACATGTCTGCTGCCCACATTCAGGCCGGGTACCCCCCCTGGGCCCGGGGGCATCTTCAGGCTGAAGGTGCAGGTGCTCAGGCTGGAGGAGGTCAGAAGTCGTGGGCTGACACTGCAGGGACCTCTGGGCTGGGGGACATGCAGGCCCTGACAGCCTCTGCCGCGGTGATAGAGAAACCCACGCCTTTGCTGACCTCGATCCCATGATGGCCTGAAACAAGCCGCCCCGGGTCCTGAAGGCTGGAGCCACCCCAGCGTGGACGTGGACAGGAGAAGAAAGTAAGAATAATGCGAAAGACAGCCGGGCACCCCGCCCTCACTGCCACTTCGCACGCCTAAGAGGGTTTTTGTAAACAATGGGGAATTAGAAAATAAAATTAGATTGCACGATTTCAGATGGGAACGGATGCCTCCTTGCCTGACTTTTTTCCTTTTTTAATTCCCACGAAAACCTCAAGCAGAGTTAATAATGTATGAAAATTAGGTACCATGTGTGCACATTGCTTTGTAATGTTTTTATTAAGCAGCCAGTTGATTTAAAAATAACACAACATGACAGTTGACATAATGGCAGATGCTTCAGAGTGTATGGAAACATCCTCTTTGAGTGTTCTGTCAGATTTTCCATTACACAAGGACATTTTTAAAAAAGAAGCTTTCAGAACTATCACATAATATGAAATTATATCAAGTTACAATTCGAAAAAACAAAGTTGCCCAAATATAAATTCCAATTGCTTTTTAAAAAATGGCTTAGTCAACTAGAGCTAATCTGTGGAAGTAGGTTTCTACAGATTGTTTAAAATTCCACAGTAGATTCACACTTCTGTCTTCTCGGAGTTTTGCGAGTCTCATAGGCTGATGGGAATTTGCCTTTTCTTCTTCCCCCTTCCCACTCTCTGCCCTCTGGCCTGTAGGCAGCGGAAAGAAACAGGGAGAAGCAAAAGGTCATGGAGCCAGGGGTGTCCAGTAGCTCAGGAGATGTCCCGCCCATGGCACGGGGGCATCGGGCTTGGGTGGAGGCGCCCTTTCCCGGCCTTGAGCGCCGTCCTCCATCATTCCCTGAAGGGTCCACCCCTGAAGGGGTCCCCGCCTGACGTGGAGGGACTGTGGGCTGCTCTGGTCGCTGTGTGGGGCCTCTTGGGCTTTCCTGCATCTCTAGGCGGTGCTGGCAGGCCGCCTCCGGTGTGTGTGGTCGAGGGGAGCCCCGGGATTCCACCTGACCCCAGGAGGCCCGTGGAGGTGGAGTATTGCTCCACTCCACAGTGCGTCTTGCTTACTGCCTCGAACGTGTTAGTTATTCAGCAAAACAATTCTCTGGTGTCAGCGTGCTCTGCAGGGTGAGAGAATGGTCAACACGCTGGTTTCAATGACTCGGCACAGTCAGGGCATCTTTTCCTGGCGGTAGGAGTTGGTGGACACAGGAAAGACAGCGAACCTCGTGGAGTGAAGGTTCTAGCGCTGTTGAAAAGGGTTCACGGGCTGGTGGGTTTGGGGTATTTTGTCCTTTAGCTCCTGTCCTTCTAAGGGGACGTGCCAGCCATGTCCTTCTTCTGCAGCTTCCTGTGGTCGCCCGCTCGTGCCTTCTGACATCAGCGGGGCCACAGGTGTGGGCCAGCGCCCGCGGAGCCATCATACCTTGTGGTATTTTACAACGTAATTGCAGAGGGGACATTTGATCTTTATGACTTTCTTGGAATCTTTGCAAGGGGTTGGTTGGAACAGAACCTTTCCATCTACATCACGGTCTATAAAAATCCTAGTAACTGGCTTCATGGGGCTCGCGCTTTTCTTTTGTTACTTTCTTCACTCTCTAATTAGATTTTGCTCCTTCACGGGACAGAACAGTCTGGCCGGAAATGACCAGCATTAAAATAACTCAAAGGCAGGGCTGTACCTGGCATCGCCCTAGCTAGATCACAGCAGGGTTGGCTGCCCGGACCTGGGCTAACCTCAGAAGCCCCTGTCCAGGTGAGCTTCGGCCTCAAAGGAGCCAGGCCGACTGGGGGCTCGGCTGGGAGTCTGGTGGCCTGAGGCTCCTCCCAGCCTGGCCACTGCCTGGCCATGGCCTTGAACTTTCTCTCTCAACTGACTCCACTTCCCGTGCGCTCAGAAGCAATCTGGGAGTAATAATACCTGCTCTTGACTCCTCGGAATGCTCAACGTGACAGATTGGTTGTCACAATCTAAGGGACCATTTATTTCCCTAGTGTGAAGACAGACTGTAAAGGGATGAAATTAAAATCTCAGGTTACACACATGGGCCCTTTGAGGAAGGAGTTGCCCCTTTTAGTCAACTGTAGTCTAAAAAAGAAGAAGAGGAAGACCTGAAATAGTTTTTGTGGGACTTATGTGAACGTACAAAAGCATCTACAAGAAGCTGTACTTTTTCACATCATTTCTCCAAATCATGTTGGAAGCAAGTCTGAGACATCGTCTCGCTCGGAGAATTACCCTTCCATCAGGGGTTGCTGGGCACCTGTTTTGTTTGGAAACGACTTGCAAAGAAACCATCTCTCTTGAACCCCTCCAAAACCGCTTCTAGTGCCTGTCAGCTGCGTGGTTTGGACGTTCCCGAAAGAGGCAGGCGGGTGGTGGCAACTGCAGACACAGACCTCTCTGCCAGCTCCTTTGAACCCTCTCAGCCTGGATTGGTGTCCGCAGCTGCAGAGCAGAGCCCTTGGCTGGGCCTCCTCTGCACACGTGGAATCTCGGGGGCGCCCAGAGTCTGACTGTATGCAGAGCGCGTCCTGGGAGCTTGTGGTGTCCACGGCAGCCTGGAGGGGCTCCTTCATTTAATGTTCTGTGTCATCGTCCACTGGATCAGCCCACAGGGTGAAGGGATCTGCGTTTGGAGATGCTTCAGCAGCGCTGTTCTATGAGAAAGACCCGGGCAGGTAGGAGTAGCTCACATGTCTCGGAGCCCGTCCTCCGGTGCCCAGGGCAGGCGGCCTGGCAGTAGAGGCACAGAGGACAAACGGCCAGCCCGAGGGTCTCCGCTTCTCCCCTTCCAGTGGTCTACGGTCCGCCCCCTGCCCCGGGAGGGGTCCCTCCTCTGGAGCGCCCACACGGCGCCCTGCTCTGTGGGTCCCACGTGTTTCCTTCTCTTGTGCTGCTGAAGAGCATTAGTTACGCCGCCGACAGGGGCTCGAGCCGGAGCCTCCCGTCCCCCGGAGGCCATCACCTGGTCACTCCCCGCCCCCGTGCTCATTTGTCCAGTGTCTCATGCGCACTGCGGACTGCCCATCACCACGGCCGTGGTCATCAGTGGAGACTCAGGGCTCTCCCACATCTATCCCCGGCCAGCCGGCCAGCATCCCGTTTGTGCCCCAGTCCTGGGTGACAGTGACCCCACAGTGCGCTGACCCCATGCGCTCCCGGCCGGACGCCCCCCTTACCGTGGGTGCTGCGCCCCGGGCAGGACTTAACCCCCTCCCCTGCTTCTCCTGGTGGCCTTGACCTCACTCGGCCCCTCGCTCCTCAGCCGGTCTCATGCAGCCCTTGATGTCCAGTTCAGTCACCTCTGTGTCATCACCCTGTGCCCGGGGGGCCTGCAGCATGGCTGGTGGTGAAGCGCGAACACAGAGTCCCATGCTGGTCCTGGGAGGCCTCCTCCCTCCTCCAGGGACTCCTGTCCCGCCCTCAGCCCTGCTTCCGTCAGCCCTCCCAGAACTTGGGGGCCTGCCCCCCACCCTCCGTGAGCCCTCCACGTGCTGGCCGCCCTGTGTTCCCTGCTATGATGCTCTGATGCTCACTGCTTTCCGGGGCTGCCCCGTGTCAGTGGCCGGCCTGGGCCAGACTGGTCTCCGTCACCCTGGTCCTCCTCTCCCGCTGCCACTGACGGGCCCCACTGCAGGGCCTTTCCTTGGGTCAGGATCAGGGCCCCTGGAGAGCTCCCTCTGGGCCCTCTTGTCTTTGGGGGCTTCCCCATCCTGCTTCCTCCTCCAGCCTCGTTTCCGGCTCACTCAGCTTAGGTTTGCGCCTTCTGATTCTTCAGCCACAGGGTGGAAACACACAGTCACGTTGAGGTCCTACGGCGGCTTGCTGCTGGACCACCGCGGAGCAGGATCCGCGTCAGGGCCAAGGGAGGAGGCTAAGGTCCCTGCGTGTTCTCCACCAGCGAGGACAAGTGCTTCAGGCAGGATGCTGGGGGCGCCGGCGCCCTCGGCTTCACCTCAGAGTGGGGATGGTGATGGTGCCCTCGTGCATGCCGAGGGCTGAGAACAGAGCCTGGCAGTGGGAGCTGCCAGTTATTTATGTGATGGACAGTCGGCCCCAGGAAAGCCAGCGCTCTGCTTGGTTCTCCTCTGTGTCCCTGGCACCTAGGACAGGGCATGACGTGTAGCCCAGTGCTCAATAAATATCTCTGAAATGAAGTTCATAGATTAAGGAAGAGGGGCCGTGTGATGCCCTGGAAAGATATGGAGTTTGGCGTCTAGAGGCCTGGTCCCATCTCTGCCTTTTGCACCCTGTGCGTGACACCTGAGCAAGCCCCCCACCCTCTTGAAGGCCCGTTTCTCCTTTACTTCGATGAGTGTGTGATGAGATGCTTTGTTTTCAGCTGCACATGCTCCAAACCTGGCCGAGTGTGGCTGAAACAGGGAGGAGCTTAGTGACCCACCCCTCAAAAGGATGGCTGATTCCTCCGGCTTGGCTTTACCCCTCCCCGGAGATGTCTCTGTACCCCTGGACACCCCATCTCGTTCCAAGAGCTGCCACCGCTCCAGAGGTCTTTGTCCGTCCCCAGGTCTCCATGCACCTCTGTTTATTTGGGAGAGAAACCTTTCTCTGAAGCCCCCTGGTGGTCCCTCAGGTCCTGGTGGCTGTGAATGCTGTCCCCTGACCATGTGACAGCAGGCTCAGACAGTGCTACTTCTGAGCAGAAGGCTGCTCATGCCAGCAGGGAGAGAGGAGGGAGCTGGAGGATGACTATAGCGTAGGCTGCCGACAGTGGCTTCTCCAGGGGACGCTGATGAGAATACAACTGTTACGGGGTTGTTCGGAGCAGTCGAGATCAGGTGGGCGGAGGTGCAAAGCGGGGTACCTATGGGGGGCTCTATCTACCCCATTTACTTTATACCTTTGTGCAGATGCTTGTTTAAAAAGAAAGTGTGAATGCCCTGGTAGGGCTTGCGGGTGGGTGGGTGGGGCTTGTCCTCTGCAGTGTGGCGCAGTCTCCATCCTGCCCTAAAGTCTTATAGTTACTTCACTCGTTTTGCTTCTGCCTGGTCCCTCAGGGCATTATCACATTCGCAGGCCCCGTGATAGAGCATTGTTCACCTAGTTTATTTGCACATTAGGCAATCAGAGCATGGGCGTCTTACTTAAAAGGAAAGTTCTTTATTTTCTCAGTGGATTTAGGCGTGAGTCAGGGAGGTTTGGGTCTAGATATTCCAGCCCGCCCTCACTGGCCCTGCTCTTCAGAGATCCACCGTGAGAGGCATGGGCTGGCCTTGGGACAGTTACCTGGCCCCTGGCCGTGTCTTGTGCCTGGAGTTGCCTTTGGAAGGTTTGGGTTTCTCTTTAAGGCGCTAGAGCCTGTATGGTTTGGACACTGTCTCCTTTGCAGTATGGACACTCTCAGATGATTAAAAAGCAAACAAACAAAGAAACAAAAGTCCTCCATTTTGGTGTCTAGGTCCTGTGTTCACTGGCCTGTGCGGTTTTTATTCTCCTTGACGTAAGTGTGCTCGTTAACCTGAAAGCCGTGGACATGCTACAGGAGTCCGTGTGCAGCACCAATTTCTTTTCTTCTTTTTCTTTCTTTCTCATTTGTTTCCTCAAAAAAAAAAAAAAAATCCAATTGCTTTCTTGCCTTAAGATGTAAATTCCACATTTTGGCTGCATTGGATTCCAAGTTTTCCGAGAAAAGGCTTAAATTTATTAGGTTAGTTCACAATGTTCCCTCAGAGAACTTTTACTTTGAGGCGTGGAGTCATATGTGGTTGGGTTGTTTTAAGATAAATAATGAACGACAATCAGCATTACATCGTTTACAGAAACTCGGGCTGTGCCTGTCCCTTCGGTAATTGTCACTCGTGATTCAGTGATTCACAAGCTTGGTCCAGGGCGGTAGGGATGGAGCTGGGGTGTAAGGCCGCGCTGATGTTTCTGCAGTTCGGCTCAACGTTGATGGCGCCTCTGGGCCAGTGCAGAGTCAGACGGTGCCGTGGGGCCCTGAGCAGCCTCTGGGAAGCCTGCTTCCATTGGGGTTTATTCCCCATCACCCTGCCAGGATCTGGCTTCTCCGCAGCATTAAAGAGTAGAAAGCGAGTAACAGGTTGGATCACAAACAAGCCTTTGCATGAGGTGGAATCTCAGCAGTGCGGGAGCCTTGGTTTGGTTGTGTCACTGGCGATAGTCAACATTTTTTTATATTTACCTCTGAAGAGGGGAAACACAACTGAGAGGGCCTCTTGAAATAAAAATCATGCTTTCTCAGTGTCTAACTTGGAACATGTTCACGGTTATATATGTGCATTCGTAGATGTATCCATCCACCTACAGATATGTACACATATAACACACACGTGCAAACACACATACAGACACTGATGTGAATGTCAACGGCTGACAGCAGAAGGCGATTATCACAGTTCACTGCTGAACACTGATTCCCAGATGTTTGGATTTCATGAACTAGGGACATGAAATATAAAAAAGGAAGGGGGCCAGCACGAATTGCCAACTTCACGTTTTCTAAGGTCATTAAGAAATTGTTTTGGTGATAGACGCTAACTAGACTTACGGTGGTGGTCATTTCGCAGTATGTACAGCTATGGAATCATTATGTTGTACACCTGTAACTAATATAATGTTATACGTCAATTATATCACTATAAAAAAATTTTTTTAGTTGTAAAATACACATAACATAAAATGTACCATCCCACCCATTTTTAATTGTACAGCTCAGTACGGTTAAGTACATTCATGTTGTGCATCCGAGATCATTTTGCAAGAAAAAGAGCAAGACAGAAGGGCACCCATTTACCATCCTAATCATTTCTTAGAAGAAAGAGCATTTAACACCAAAAGGGAAACAAGAAAGGAAGGCTGGCATCTTGATGAAGGAAATTCCTCCCACATCTGCGGTAGAATGGCACAGAGAAAAATAATCGTTCATGGAAAAATAATAGTGCAGAGGGAAATATATAGCAAAGAGCTCTGTGTAGCCATTACTCAGATTTTTAAAACGCTAACCTTTGGGTTTAGCAGTGTATACAAGTGTCGAATCATTACATTGTACACCTGAAACTAATATAATGTTGTCTGTCAATTTTATCTCAATTAAAAAGTGCTGGGGCTTCCCTGGTGGCGCAGTGGTTGAGAGTCCGCCTGCCGATGCAGGGGACACGGGTTCGTGCCCCGGTCTGGGGAGATCCCACGTGCCACGGAGCAAAAAAAAAAAGTGCTAGCCTGTTGTCATCTTTGCTCAAGATCATCCTATTCACCGTGCCTGTACCTGAGCTGTTTTTTACCAGGCCATGGCCAGAGGAGCTCAGCTTTGCCACTAAGTGCACAGTTTAGCAGTGATACTTTTTCACAGCAAGACTTTGTTGACGAAGGAAGCTGTGTGTTGGTTTACATCCTGGCACGAGTCTTACTGTCAGTGGTCCGAGGGCCAGTAGCAAGCAGTCCACATCTGACAGCGGTCAGCAGCTCTGTTCTAGAGCTGGTTTTGTTGTTATAGAAGTGAAAGCTGACAGTTACAGTTGGAGCCCATGTATATTCATCCCACTATGATCCCATTCTCTTCTCTTTCTCCCCAAAGTTAACTGGACTTGCTTGTATGCTCCCAGTCCATCCTCCATCTGCCCATTAGTGGCACGTAGTGCTTTGTGAAAATGGGATCCTACTGTTCTGGCCTCTGAAGCTTACATTGGTTTGTCTAACGTGGGTTTAGAGACATATCTGGTTTTTAATTTTTTTAATTTTTTTTTTTTTTTTTGCGGTACGCGGGCCTCTCACTGTTGCGGCCTCTCCCATTTGCGGAGCACAGGCTCTGGACGCACAGGCTCAGCGGCCATGGCTCACGGGCCCAGCCGCTCCGCGGCATGTGGGATCCTCCCGGACCGGGGCACAAACCCGTGTCCCCTGCATCGGCAGGCGGAGTCTCAAGCACTGCGCCACCAGGGAAGCCCTAGAGACGTATCTGTTTTGATACATGTCCATCTGCTCTAGATATCGCTCTGTGGGACTGTGCCACGTTCTAGTTACCTGTCCTCCTACAGTGGACTCAGGTTGTTTCTAGGTTCTTGCTAAATACAAGCAATACCACGGTGCACATTCACAGGAGCTTTTCCTGCAACATGAGAGGGAATTTATCCAGGTGAGCTTTCTGGGAAGGGAGTCCTGGGTCAAAGGGGAAGTGAAGCCTTCATTCACAAAATGGAATTAACTTGTTAACCAAGCCAGTTGTTTACTACAGCTGTTCAGGCACCTGGGGTTGGGAGGTGAGGGAGATAATATCATAAGTCCACCATTAATAAACTTGGTTTTCTGGACCAAATTGAGAGCTGCTGATTGTTGATCTACCTAAAGGTTTAATTCAGAGTCTGAGAATAATAAAGCGATGATCTGGCAGGTTGGTTACAGTAACTTTCCTTTGCGTCTTCACGGGGCAGAGACCAGCGGGGAGCATCTGGCCCTTCCCTGTTTCCCCCTTTCCACGTGAATGGGAAAATGTTTGCAGACTTGACCTGGGAGGCCCATGAACCTGGGTGTTGCCGTGTCTCAAGCTTTGTCACAGATGGTTTTTATGGTCCAAGAAAATCCCGTGGCCATGGCTTGGCCCGTCTCCTTGGATGAGTTTCTTGGCAGGTCTTTCTGGGGTGGCTGACCGTTGTGCAGAGTGTCAGCGGATCTGTCTTTCCACTGTCCGGTCTGTGGTCTCTGAACAAGCTGGGGAAACACCCAGGGCAGAAGTGGCCCCGGGTGGCCTGTGGGACGTGTGCCCTGTGGCAGTGTCCCCGTGTAGCCACCACGCAGCCCGCCGGGAGCACCCAGGGTTTGGGCTGTGGACGAGCCAGGCTTCAGTCTCAGGACAAACCGAGGGCCCAGATGATGTCTCATGTGTCTGATGTACTTTATCACAGCCTTCTCTCACCTTCAGCAAATGGCGGAGAAAACAGTGAGTGGGAAGACAAAGTGGTGAGAAAAAAGCTATAGAGACATCAAAGAAAAAAATAACAGACTAAAAGCCTTTTCATTTACAGTCTCTGCTCAGCCTGTCAAAGAAGGCTGTTAGTGGCCCCTCCCCAAAACCCCAAGACAGGCAGAGTGGTGGGGAAATCTGACGGACGTCATACGTCTGATGTGTCTGTATTAAGGATGCTGGTGTCTGACAGACAGACACTTGGTGTGGGATCTGGCATGTCGGAGCCACTGCGATGCCCCGTGTTATCAGACAGAAAGCGTTTTTAGTGGTTGCTGCCTGTGAAGTAATTGGTGCTTTGGACATACAGGCACGAGTTTACATTTGTAAAATAATTCTCTTTCTTTTTCATAACCAGCTGTCGAAGCTTGAAAAGCAACAGCAGAGGAAAGAAAAAACCAGAGCCAAAGGGCCTTCTGAATCAAGCAAGGAAAGAAGCGCTCCTCGCAAGGAAGACCGCAGCGCCAGCAGCGGGGCCGAGGGGGACGTGTCCTCGGAGCGGGAGCCGTAGGGGCCGGGGCGCAGGTAGGGCTCCCCCCGGAGCTGCATCGGCGCCTCTCGTCGGGGTCACCAGTCGGGGTAGAGGACAGGGTGGCTTTGGAGGCAGAGCTTGTTTCATGGCGGTTCCTTGTGGCTTCCTGAGATCTGCTGCCTCCAGGGCAGAGAGAAGAGTTGAGACGCGCCCGCGTCAGGCAACGACTGCAGCTCCTGGCGCTTCTAGAGTGTGGCAGATGGGAGCTCCTGCCTCTGCGCTCTCCTCTCAGCAGCTGCGGGAGGCCTCCCCTCACAGCCTGCGGCCTTCACGTCCCCCGCGCAGCGCTGCCTGTTCACTTTCCCGAGAAGGGAGTGCCTCACGGTTCCCTGTAGCTTGGGTCCATCTCCCTGCCTGGAGGTCACAGGCCTCTGGAGCTTGTCCCAGCTGCCCGATAGCCCTCGGCTCAAGTTCATTCCCCGTGAACACATCACATGGCGGCGTTCACAGGAGCAGGGAGCAGCGAGGAGACAGTCCCGCCAGAGCACCGGGCAGTGCACCGGTGCCAGGACCGCGGGCCAGGTGGACAGGGACGTGGCCGTGGCTCCAGGGAAGGGACATGGGGCTCTTTTGGGGAGCTTGTCTGAAGGCAGGGGTGGAGGAGGGGCCCGGGCCATACAGGGTCCGGTTTTGGAGAAATGTGGGTTTTGTCCTGGGATCATGGCGAACCTTTTGAAAGCTGTCAAGTGCACAAGTGACACAGTCAGATCCCGAGTTTTGAAAGGTGACCCCAGCAGCCGTGGGGAGCAGGCTGGAGGCGACAGGCCAGTGACAGGCCAGTTGCAGAAACCAAAGGAGCCAGGCCGGGCGTGCAGTCTGGAGCCTTCGGGTTGTGGACTGTCGTTCAAATCAAGTCAGCCTTGGGTTCGCCCTGGAGATGCCACATGGCGAGAGGGAACACTTGTGAGATGGCTTGTGCCTTCTGAAGGGGCTGGGGACCAGGAGTCTCCTGCGGAGTGTCCCCAGGATGTCCGCTGCTGGTGCTGGGAAGATTTGCCGAGCCCACGGCGGACCGGCCGGCAGACGTTAGTAGAGCAGACGGGTGGGGTGGAGATCTTGGAAAGGAGGGGTTGCTGAATCGTAGTTTTATGGGGGGCCATGTGGGATTGTCAGTCCTGTAAGGCCCTGTTGCCTTTCCCCAGTCACCATGTTCTGTCCAAGTGTAACTCCGGGGAGGTGAAAACCGTGCTCGCGGGTCTGGGCTCACGCGTGTCACACACTCAGGTGAGCGAGAAGCGGAGTCACAGGGGAGCCTTTCACACTCGGCCTCATTTGTCGCCCCACCTTGTTCTGGATCTTGATGCTGCGGCCTCAAGCCGTTGGTTTTTATTTGTGAACTGAAACAGTTGTTATAAGTTAGGGAGAGTCTTCTGAATGTGGAATTTGGTGTATAAATAATGTTAAATATTCATGAACACACAGTAACCTTTTTTTTTTTTTTTTTTTTGGGTTCCGGGGCCCCCCCCCCCCCCACCCCCCCCCCCCCCCCAGCGCAGGCTCAGCGGCCAAGGGCCACGCCCCCCAGCCGCTCTGCGGCATGTGGGATCCCCCCAAACGGGGGCACGAACCCACGTCCCCTGCACCGGCAAGTAGACTCCCAACCACTGCGCCACCAGGGAAGCCCCACACGGTAACCTTTTATGTGGCATTTATGTTACATAAAACTTCCCCTCCAAGATGATGAGGATTTGCTCGTCATTGACATGGTCAGTTTTGTTGTCAGAAATACCGGCAGTGCTTCTGATTTACGGTCCATCCAGAAATCCGAAATCTGGGGGTGAAACGTGCCACATAAAGACAGTGCACAGGGCTGCTCTTTGGGTTAGTTTTCTAATTGTGCTAATTAATAAAGTGGGTCCAGCAGTGATTCAGAACCTCGTCAGGTGCTTATTTGCATCCTACCAATTTCTGTGTGACAGTGAGTAAGTTATGTAATTTCTGCTTCTTTGGTTTTTCTTCTGTGAACTTAGTGAGTAAAGCTCATCCCTTCAGCGAAGTGGGGAGATGCAGGCGGGTACGAGCCACCATGCCCAGCAGAGCACCCGGGTTTTAGCCACGCTCCCGGATTTGCAGACCTTAAAGGGGTTAGGCTAAGCGACAGCTGGTACTCCATGGATATATTGGGGGGTTTGCTGCCCGTGGACTTTTGTTGCCCCTTCTGCTGGACTTTGTCATCCCAGTTGACCCCCAAAACCACCACTCAGTATTCAGATGTCTGTAAGAGTTCAGTTACATGGTGACAGAAGGTAACCTTGGCATTGGCCCTGTTCCACTGAAAAACAGCAGCCCCCCCGCCCCCAGTGAGGGGAGCTGCAGTTTTCATTTGCTGCAGGTTTCATTTACTTTTCTTTAAAAACAGAAAGAGCCCTGGGGAGCCTCACAGGCCCGAAGGGGAGCAGCTTTGAGTTTCCGAGGCATGAGGGAGAAAAAAGAGGCGAGAGAAAATGGAATGAGAACCTGCATGATCTTGGGTGTATGTTCCTTTGAAAATGAGCTCAAACCTACTTGGTTCGGAGGACCTCCCCAGGGTGCCGCCATCTCTCTGTCACATTGCAGACATTTCTTATTTTACCAAATGGACGTGAAACTGCTAAAATTAACTTCTCTTTTGTCCTCTGTCTCATTCCTTCGGGCTCCTCCTCTTGCTGGGAGGATTCATGGTTTCCTGTGAGGCTGCAGCTCAGTTTTCCCCCCTTTGTGTCCCACAGCTAAAGGAACGAGGGCTACTTCTCATGAAAAGAGTGTGGTTTCTGCCTGTGATCACAGGCTGCAGTATCCACTCGTTTGAGTATTGACTTAACTGCCATCATGAGTGTGTGCACGAGAGGGGCGCGCTTCGAGCCAGCACTCCGTGTTTCTGTCCTCAGATGTCAGCCCTCGAAACCAAGCAAGGAAAAAGTTTTGGAAGCTGCCGTCTGTTTGCTTTTCCCACTTGACCTTTGTCTGTATAGTGAGACTTGTCCTGGCCAAGCACGTTTCTTCCTGATGAGCTAGAGCAGGTGTGTGTGTGTGTGTGTGTGTGTGTGTGTGCGCGCGCGCGCTCTGTAAAAGGCTATTCCATCACTTTTCACTGTTTTTTTCCCTGTAGAAGGTGGGATCTTTTATTCCCAGAGCTTCACTTTGCTTCCCTGTGTCAACATTCATACCACTTTTCAAGTCCCTGTGCATTTCATGGTATAAAAATACACTATGCCTCTGAGGTAGTGTTTTTATTTTTCTTAACTTTAAACAACCTTTTCTCAGTGGCTGCCCTAGAGTTTGCAGCATACATTTTGTTTTCTTCTTTCATAGGCATAAGCTAATACTAAAATCCCCAAAACACTTACGGTGTTACTTCATGATATTGAAGGAACATACAGTAAGATTTTCAAAGAACACATTGACAAAATATTATTTAATCCAAATTCACTGTTATATGGGCCTATGCTTTTTTTTTTTTTTTTTTTTTTGGCTATACGCAGGCCTCTCACTGTTGTGGCCTCTCCCGTTGCGGAGCACAGTCTCCGGATGCGCAGGCTCAGCGGCCATGGCTCACAGGCCCAGCTGCTCCGCAGCATGTGGGATCTTCCTGGACCGGGGCACGAACCCGCGTCCCCTGCATCGGCAGGCGGACTCTCAACCACTGCGCCACCAGGGAAGCCCGGGCCTAAGCTTTTTAAAATCCATGATGTTTATATTTACTAAGATCTGGAATATTTGAAGAATAATGTGAGGATAATGGGAAATTTTTACAGAATTCTAGGATGCCCAATAATTCCTGGATAGCATATGCAATTAATGGAAAACAATAATCTATCTTATGTGACATATCAATCAAAGAGAAATGATACCTTCCATTGTGAGGTTAATGAGTTATTCACAATTATGTCATTTATAGGATATAACAGAGTTTGTGGTATACACTTTTAACAAATCTGAGCCCACCTGCAAACAGCCTGGGCTCCTCACCTGCGCAGGTGCCTCATGGCAGCATCTCCCAGTCCCTCCCTTATGTTCCTCGTGACCTGTGTCACTCACGCCACTTTCATGTGTTCCACAACCCAATGCATTGTTACTGTTATCATTTCATAAGTAGTTTTTTAGATGAACTAAGAATAAGAAAAAGAACAGATCTTATTTTACCTTAATTTCATCTCTGATGCTGTCCCTTTTGTTATGTCAGTCCAAGTTTCAGAGCTGTATTGTGTTCCTTCTGCCTGAACAACTTTGAGCATTTCTTGCAGATCAAAGAGAGTCTTTGTTTCTCCTTCACTTTTGAGGGATAGTTTTGCTGGTTTAGAATTCTGGTTTGGTGGTTTCTTTGGTTGAACACTTTAAATATTTTATTCCACTCTCCCCTTGCTGGCATAGTTTCTTCTGAGATGTCCTCTGTAATCCGCAGCCATGTGCCCCCTCCTCCCACTCCGCCTTCAGCTTCTTTCAGGATTTTCTTTTTGCTTTTTTGCAGTTTGCATAGGATTTGCCTAGGTGTGGTTGCTGGTTGGTGTTCTCTGCTTCACGGATCTGTGATTCAGTGTCTCCTATCATTAAGTTTGGGCCGTTCTTGGCCTTTTTTACTTCTCTGTTCTCTCTGCCTTCTCCTTCTGGTGTGTGTATGTTACCCCTTTTGCAACTGCCCCACAGTTCTTGGATGGTCTGTTCCTTTTTCCGTTTGCAGTTCGGTTTGGGAAGTTTGTAGGGACCTGTCTTCAGGCCCACTGATTCCTCCCTTGGCTGATGAGCCTGTCGAAAGCACTCTGCATTTCCTTTTGATTCTTTCTGGAGCTTCCATGTCTCCACTTACATAACCCATCTGTTCTCGCACGTTGTCTACTTTTCCCAGTAGAGCCCTTAACATATTAATCATAGTTATTCTTCCTTGTCTGATAATTCCAGTGTCTGTGTTAAACATCTAAGTCTCATTCTGATGATTGCTTTGGGTTTTCTGAGCTTCTGGAATCTATAAATGTATGTCTTTCAATACATTTGGGGAATTTTAAGCAGTATTTCTTCCAACGTTATTTTTTGCCCTGTTTTCCCTCGTCTTACTGGGAGGAGATTACTGTTCCCAAACCGAAAGTGTTGTTCTGGCCTTCGTTATGCAGGATGTTGTTTGCCTGCTCGCTGGTACGGAGCAGGCATATTATGTCACTCTACTGGCAGGGAGGTTGGATTTACTTCATGCCCAGGCTTGCTCCTCAGTTGCCTTATTTATGAGAAATAAACTGGCAAGAATCTGGCCATAATAATTGATTCTGTTTATTGCTCAAGTGCAGAGCTAAGCTTGTTGATAACCTAGAGTGTGCTAATAAAGTAGGCACTACCTGTATGTGGATATTTAAATGTAAATTAATTAAAATTAAATAAAGTTTAATTTCCTTAGTCACAGTAGCCACATTTCAAGTGCCCAGTAGCCACATATGGCTGGTGGCTGCTGTGTGGCACAGAGCTGGTACAGGACAGTCAGTCACTGCAGAAAGTTTGCTTGGGCGGCACCAGCCTAGAGGGATCAAAGTAAAGTTTGAGACTGTCATCTGAACCACTGTAAGTTCGGTAAGACGGACATGGTTAAATATATACAAATATACGTTACAAATTCTACATGGGGTAGCATTTAATCCAAAAAACAAAAACTGCTGTCAGAGTTTGTTCCTTCCACAATCAGGCGACATCAGTTGGTTTTTTGTTTTTTCCTGCTTGCTTTATTAGTTCACACCAAGCTTTCCTTTTGCAGTTAAAAATGGCATCACTGTCCCCATGTTCTCACCGCCAAGTAAGGACCCGCATGCAGCACTCACGCGCCAGAGGAGTGTCTGCTCTGACAGTTCAGTGGAGGCTTCACTGGGGCTCCTAACTTGCTACAAGGGCTGTGTGAGTCCTTCATTGATAACATCGAATTCCCAGCAACTCATGTTTTTCCATGGAACAGCCTGCCTTTTTTGTGTAAACGAGCTCATATTAGATTCCCAGCTATGACTGGAAGTAAATAAATGAATAAAACTTGGGTTGGGTTCTTTTGACTGTGGTTTGGAGAGCCAGTCTGTGGTGTGTGCGTATCCTGACTAGCACTCACGTCTTCTGGTTGCTCGAATGGCCTGAAGCCAGAAACAGATCAGCTGGGAGTCAGCATCTTTGAGAGACTCCGTGTTTAAACAAGCTGTTGAGGGATCCCTTGCTCCTGATCCTGGTCTATTCCCTGCTGCCTCCAACTGTTGAATGCAGTGAAAGAGAACCACCCCAGCAGCTTCTTTCATAAGGCCATGAAATGGTGGTGCCAGGCTATTAGACACTTCTTAATGCATTTATAACATTTTCTCTAAGCAGGTGACTCTATGTCTCTCTAATTTTACAAAGTTAGAGACATACTGTCTGCATAAAGGTACTTGCTTTTGTCATAGAGCATACTATCATGGACATCTTCTCGATCGTTCATTCTTTTGTAGTAAACCTTACCATCTCCATCTGCATGGCAAACATTTGAAGCATAAGTTTACTACCGCAGTTCATTAAAACATGTAGAGTATTTAACTGGTGCAAATGTAAAAGAATAATGTATTCAAGCAGGCTCCCAAAGCTCATTTTAAGTTCAAAAGCAAAGGTTTTAATCTGTGCCAAGAAGATAGAGTTCCCCAAAGGTGGAATGTGGGAACTCATTTCAGGATTGCGGTTACTAGTATTGCAGGTGAGGAAAGAGGTATTAAAAGGCCCCAGGTTCTTAAGTTTGGGTTAACATCTTGATTAAAATATAGGAGCAAGTGGGTTGCTTTTCTTGACTTTAAAACGGGAGTATTAAGGTCTCCAGGAATTAGGTTGTGTATTCCTCTTGTGGTTTTTTGGATATCTCCTAGGAAGTAGTGTTGTACTTTGGCAGCCAGGGTTCAGAGCACGAGGGTAGGCCTGGGGGAAATTTTGATCCCTTGTGTGGGTCCAGATAGACCTGAAGAACATGGACAAGCTGCAGTTCCAACCAGCCTTTCCTGTGTGGGCCTGTGAGCCTCAGTGTCAAGCTGGGCTCAAGAATGGAAGGCTGGTCATTCCATGGAGGCGTCTGCTCATAACGTGACCCTTTCTTGAGAACGTGACCTGTGTTGAGTACATCTGGAAGCATGTTCACAGATGTGGCATCTCCGCGTGCAAATGACTGTAATCTTCTGAGTTTACTGGAGTTCATCCAGTTAGAGTTTAGGTCTGAGGGAATAGAAACTGCTGTCTGAAGTTTGGGATTTCGTTAAACTTGGATGACAAACGCCTGCCACACAAATCTTGGCACAACCAGCTGGCTTTTGTTGTGGGTTCAGAATTGCAAAAGGAAACGCAGGACGTTTGGACATTTTATACCGAAGAACCTGCCCTCCTTTGAGCAGTATTAAAGATATTCCAAGAACAAGCATTTAGTTTGTACACTGTCCCTATGCTTTCTTTAGGCTCCCCACCCCTCTGCCTCCCTCATTGTTAAAAGGATGTGGAAATGAGACTTTTGTATTTTTTTCAAGGGATTTGTCCATCTTATCCATGTCTAATTTGCGGGCATAAAGTTGTGATATACCCTTTTTATTCTTCTAATGTGTGTAAAATCTGTATTGACGTTGTCTCTTTGATTCCTGATATTCCTAACTTGTTTTTTCTCTTTTTTCTTGGTAAGTCTGACAAGAAGTGTATCAATTTTATTGACCTTTTCATTTATTTTCTCTTTTGTTTTTCTGTTTGAAACTTCATTCCTTCCTGCTCTTGTTATTCCCCTCCTCCTGCTTGTTTTGGGTTTACTTTGCTTTTATTCTTTTAATTCCTTAAGGTGGAAACTCAGATTATTGACTTAAAAGCTTTCTTATTTTCTAATGTACACACTTAAAGCTATGAATTTTCCTCTAAGCACTGCTATAGGCAAATGTCACAAATTTTGATTGTTGTATTTCAATTTTCACTCACCTTAAAATATTTTCTAATTTGCCGTGTGACTTCTTTTTGATGCAAAGTCCATTTAGAAGTGTGTTGTTTAATTCCCAGATATTTGGTTGGTGGCTTTTTGAGCTCTAAGGGTGAAATTCTAATAAATTGGCATCTCTTTGGTGAGAAGGTACTTGGATTTATACGTGACAACACGGCAGATTTTTCACAGTAAAGTGAAACACTGTCATTCTCTTGTCGTTGTAAGAACTGAAAGGATATCTCCAGCTATTTTGTTATGCTTGGTCATGTATTTTAATGTGAATTGAAGGCAAATTTTGGGACTCTTCTGAGTAATGTGTCTTATCTTTGTTCTTTTTAGTGCATTATCACTGGGCAGAACTGGATCCTGAAAAATTCATGAAAGATGCTAGGCACCTACTACTTTAAGGATTTGGAACTGAATCCTAAAAAGGAAGATGGAAATAAGAAACTGGGAACCTGAATAGCCCTGCAAAAACAAAAACAAAACAAAATGAACCCACCAAAGTAGCGTTACCGTTTTCTGTTGCTGCTGTGATTTAGTAGAGGAGGGGGTGCTGCCAGTGTGGGGAAGGCGCCCCATGCACAGGGCAGGCAAAGAATACACCCAAGCGTCCCCCTCAGAATGGCTGTGTTGGTCCCTCTGATGTCTCAGCTTGCTCTCGGAACAGGCTGGCCCAACATCACTTGTCATCGAGTCCCCCTTTCACACTGTGGTGTATTTCCGCGTGTCCATGGTGGGTCCCAAATGCATTCCTGCTGTCTGTGTTTTTCCCATCACTGGCTAAGCCAGGGCTCCTGTTAGGGTGTAAAGAGAATAGTCATCAGTGATAATGTATTATGTGAGACCTTTGCATCTTGTCAATTTTATCTGTTTTTTCTAAACAGAAATAAACTCCAAAGCTCAACAGACTACTTTATTCTTAAACAAATCCTGCTAATCCTGCTATGTTTCTTTTTAAGGATTTTGTCTGTAGAGATACAATGTGTCTGACCCTTCTCTGTATGTATGTACTTCTTTTCAAATAATTCTTATGCAAGAGGCCTTCCCTGAGTGGTGCACACAGGCCCCTGGTTCTATGGTGAGAGCCTGTCTGTGGTGATGTATAGCTGATGCCCTTTTCCTTGGACACAAGACAGCAGGAACGGGGAGTGTATGTGGGAAGGGAATTCTGTTTCAGAAAGGCCAGATGACTGATGCCACGTGCGTGCGGCTCAACTTCTGATTTATCTACCTTTGGGACGTGGGGGAGAGGCTTCACCATGTTGGACCACACAGCTGCCCTTTTTCCAGGAGCTGCATGGTTGTCCGTGTATCCAAGTCCCCACAGTAACATGAAGAAAGAACCACATTCTAGCAAAGAGTTTCTCAGTTAGTTTTGATCTAGTGGTACAACGATAGTGATCATTTTTAGACTTTATGGGATGTCAATAGTAATATATCTATTGCCATACGTAATATACATTTATATAACATATCTGTAATATACTAATGCTTATATAGTTATCCTCTCTTGAAGTACTTCTTGTCTAACTATAGAAGAGATGTCCTTATTTGGCATTTTGGTAATGCTGAAACTTTTTTTAAAGCCTACAGCACGGGCTATTCCCAGGCAGTCTCCCATGTAAGTACTAACCATGCCCTACCCTGCTTAGCTTCTGAGACCAGACGAGGTGGGGCATGTTCAGGGTGGCAATGCTGACACTTGATCTGTGACATTGTAATAACGTCTGAGTCCCTCTACTCTGACCCAGTTGTCTGCTTCAGATAAGAACATAGCTAGAAAATATGAGGGGAAAAAAGCTTTAATCACATCTCCAGTATATATTCAAGTACTTGGAACATAGAGCTGGACAGGGGTTTGCCAAATTGCCTTATTCTGACCCGATGCAGATGGTCCAGTAGAATCCTCGATGGCGTAAACCTCTCGGTGTGAAATCACGCCGTCCCGGATGCAGAGCCTGGTCAGCTCCCCCAGCTCACAGGCACAGGTCCGGGGAGCTCTCCCATTTCCGTGGTCTGTGTTGGCTTTTACAGAGTGAATTCAGATTCACGCTAAAGTTAACTTGAATCTCCAGTGTTGTAAACTCAGCTGTAGGGTGGTGGACTTGCTGAACAGATTTGTCAGACGTTTTCCTGCCGCAGTGTTTGATCACCAGCGGCTCATGCGCAGTGAGCAGATGGAGCCTGTCGTGGGGTGATGGGCGAGAGGACCGCACAGAGAGAAGAGCCCGCATGCTCGACGTGTGGACGGTGGTGAAACACGACCCTCATCGCTCACACCCCGGCTCGCGAATCCCACTTCAGAGGGACTCAGACATGTCGGAGTGTGAGTAGCAGCGTGTGGTCAACTTGCTGAAACGTCCGAAAAAGGTAAAGGGAGACAAGGGGAAAAAAACCAGAACTCTGAAGGTCTGAAGGACGTGGAGGAGTCGCTGGGTTAGAAACAAAGCTGGGAGCAATGGGTGTAAGTGTCATTAACACAGATGCTGTCTTGATAAATGAAACAACACAATTCAACAGGGGGTGACGATGTTGAGAGCATTGGAGCAGAAGTTCTGAGCCTACTTATGTGTGGCGGGAGTTTTTATTTATTTTCATCGGAGTTCCACGACCCCCTGCACACACCGAAGTTCGCAGGTGCTCAAGTCCTTTATGTAAAACGATGTGGGACACTCGGCCCTCTGTATCGGCAGGTTCGCGTCCGTGGGTATGGAGGGCTGACTGTATTTTAAAAATCTTCCCTCCCTCACAGTATGCAGGGAAGATGGTAGATGTCTACTTTTGTAGCATGGGATGGAAGGAGGCTTTTGCATCATCCTGAAGGTCACTTTCAACTCCTAGCCACAGAGAAGCAGCGTGCACACACTAAAGACCGGCTGGCGAGGGTCAGATCTAACCACAAGGCAAGGTTATGAAGGAAAAAATGAAAGCTCAGGAAGAAACCGCATGACATCCACAGCTGCGTCAAAGAGGTCCTTAATTTCTCCCTTCCCCCAGCTCCCTTCACTCTCCTTCTGAAGATCATTTCCAACTCTTGCTGTGGGACAAATGGCTAAAATTAGATTTGGGGTGTAGTTCTGCTTGCAGAGTGTGGAACTCCCAGTCTTCACGTCCCTCCCAACATCTCCAACTCCTCCTTTCTGCTTATTTATAAAGCTCGCTGTTTATTGTCCATTAAAACATCGCTTGAATGAGGATGGGAGAGAATCGTACCATGTATGGCTTTCCTGAGAGGTCTTGGCAGACCTCAGGCCTGGGACTTTAAACAGAGCACTGCCGGATGACACTGGCTGGCAGGGGCTGTTTAATCTTGCGTTTCGTGGTTTACTTTAGAGGAGACCAAGCTCTTCTGGCGACACAAAACATAGACCAAATAAAGGGCCGGACACTCCACAGTATCACCGCACCTTGGTGGTCCTCGCGAAGGCATCTTCTCTGCCGGGTGGCATCCCGAGTGGAGGTGGTTGCCAACTGGCAGAGAGAACAGAGAAGCCATGCCGAGGTCATGCGGAGGTCAGCAGTGCAGCCGGGACCCCACCCCAGGTCTGCTGAGACCAGCTGCCCAGAGGCCTTGTCTCCCCAGTGGGCAGAGCTGCACTGACTATCAAGGTCACTCTCAAGGTCACTCTCAAGGCCACATTGTGCGAGAAACTGCTGAAGAACTAGAACAGATCGTCCTGGAGAAGATGGACAGTGATGAGGCCTGAACGTGTGGCAGTGGCCGGCTCACCTGCCCCCGAGGGGGTCTGTTTCCGCTCAGCCTTCTTCTGCCTGTGCCCCGCCCCTCATGCCCCCTCCCCGAGTCCAGGCTGCCCACCTGCTGGCGGTGGTTTGGACCTCCCCTGCTCTCCCCCTCCCCCTGGCCAGCCCCACCTCATCCTGAGGGTCTCAGCTCCTCTGGAAGGTGGGCCAAGCCCACCTCCCTGCTGCGGAGGAGCTGTTAGCTGCAGCCCCTCCAACAGACACCCCAGTACAATGCCAGCTCCATGGTGGAGCCTCTAACCCACCGCCCCTTGGACAAGAGTCAAAAACAGAAAAGTTATTTTAAGGCCCCCTACAAGTATGGAATATATTATCAAACATGAGTTTAACAAATCTGAAATACCATCACTAGAAGATATTTTGCTAATGAGAATTTAAGGTTCTGTTTACCAGAACCTCTAAAAATTTAACACACTAGCCTCTATACCCCAGGAGAGAGCAAGAACATGAATGGCAGCGGCTGGAGACCGACTCCCTTCAAAACTGATTTTCCGTCTTCATCTCTGATACCATCAATGGGGGGCTCTACCTTTGATATTTAGTCCATGTCTTCTGAGATGAGGTGCTTTAACTCTATTTTTTAAAAGACCTAAATCAGCAATGAATTGCAACTTTAAGAATTCCGAAAGTGCGGGGCTGAAAAAGGGCAGAAATCTGACAAATCAGAAAGCTCACCTCTCTGGTTTTGGAGTTACACGTGATCTGTTCTCTGAGCTTCATCCCCCATCTGTTCACTTGGCGCATGGCTGTAGGGTTAAAGGAGAGAGTACGCCGGGCGCTCAGCACAGGGCCTCCCGGTGGCGCCCCCAGGCACACCATCAGGTCCCTGAGATGACTCAGCCCCACGTGATGGAAGCTGCTTTCTTGCAGTGGCTGCATCCCTTCTTCGGCTCACACCAGGCCTGCAGACGACTAAAACCCCACGTGTATCCCATGTAATCATTGTCTGGCCAGTGAAAGATCCCCAGTGAAGAACTTAATTGTATTCCTGTTCGGTGCACACCTCTTGGGCCCCAGTGTCATCCCGGCTATTCCTCCAGCTTTGCGTCATTTTCAGATGAGTTTTCTGTCCTTATCCAGGTCTCGGCTAAATGCTCTGCATAGCACGGAGTTGGCACCCTGTTCGAGATCTTCTTACAGATCAATAGATGCATCAGTTATGTTCTCACTCACCCCACACTCCTCCTCCCCATGTCGCCGCTCTTGCCGAAATCAAGCTACACTATTTTCACAGTATTTTGGTGATTAATCCAATGATCCTCTCAAAAAATAATAGTACAGCACAACCTACTTGTGAACTCATGCTGTCTTCTGATGATCGCTGTGTTCTTTTCCACTGGGTCACAGACGATCTATTTCATCATCAGTTCTAGAATATTTTCAGGAGTATACATCTAACTGGCCTGATGTGTCTGGAATCCATCTTTTTGAAACTGGGATTTTGGACATGTTTGGTTTTCTGTCCCCTCTCTTCTTTTCAGAATCTTTTTCAAAGATATCAGTGGTAAGTCTGTTCCTTAATCGCATATTTAACTTGTTTCAGAGTTTAGAAACTTCATTTCATTCAGAGAACCTAGTCTGTATCTCGACCTACCGCAGGGCCCCATATCCCCTTTTCCGATGTTCATTTTGCCTTTTTTGAGTTTGAAACAAATAACTAACTTAAAGTGAGCACTTAGCCATGACCAAAGCTATTCTAAGCCCTTCGTGTGTCGCCCCTTGTAATCACCAGAGCCCTTTATTTTCCCATTTTACAGATGAGCAGACTGAGGCTTGGAGAGGCGAGGTAGCTGGCCAGAGCTGTGAAGGGTATAGATCTCACCCCATTTACAGTAAAAAGCAAGCAGTAGTGGCAGCTGGCGTCAGCCTCTGCCGGCCCCCGAACCCCATCCCCAGGTGACCCACTGGGCCTGGTGACGCCTCCAAGACAGACCGCCTCCCTGCCCTCTCTGCTCTGTCCACCCTGCTCTTCCCGGAGGCTGACTGCTGTTGGGTTTGGACAAAGGAGGTGTCTGTGGGTGGTCCGAGGACCCGGTGACGAGGGCAGGTGTGAGTCCCCCTCACTGTGGCTCTGGGTGCTTCTCCCCCCACCCCTGGCCCACTCCTCCTAACCTCCACAGCCTAATGGTGACCAGCGTGGGAGGCATGAAGTCATGAGGACCGTGGCCTGCTCCCAGTTAATTTCCTTGGAAAATTATGGGGCTTCTTCTCCTATATTGTTCTTTCTGTGTCACATCCGTTGTGTCACAGCTTTCTCTGGCCCCATGCCCCCCTTTACCTTAAAGTCCCGGGTAGAGGTCCCGTGGTCCTGGCCGTGCAGTCCTAATGTTGCAGGCTGGAGCCCAGGGCTGCCTTCCTCTCCCAAAGAGTACCTTCAACTAAAGGAAGAGATAGCAATGCCAAGTCTCTTGGTGTCCCCAAGTCTCTTGGTTTCTACCCAGAGTGTCAGAACTTTAGAACTGCACTGTCCTATACAGTGACCACCTGGCCACATGTACCGAATTAATTCAAATACAAATCCAGGCCCTCGTTCAGCAGCCACATTTCAGTAGCCACGTGTGCCTGGTGGCAGCTGTATCGGCAGGGCCCTTAGAGGACATTTCCATCACTGCAGGAAGTTCTAAGGACAGCACTGATCTACGGATGCGTTCCAGGCTTCCTTCACAGGAAGGAACCCTGGGCCTCAGGGGCAGGCAGGGCAAGTGGAGGCTTGGTCGGCCTGTGTCTCGGCGGGCTCGCTCCCCCAGCTCAGCAGTGCCAGCCTTGGGAGGACAGCAGGCACTTAGCAAGCCCACCACCTCCATAGCCACATCGTCACCTCTGCTCCTCTAGCAGATGACTGTCCTCCTGGGGGCGATCGCAGCCATCGTTCCCTCTGCTGCGTCCGTTTTCTGTGTCTATGTGCGCACCGTTGTGCATGCATTGCTGTTGGGGCCCCGGGTTTGAGCTCACCGAGGCCTGGAGGAGACGTCTGCCTGTTGAGCATCACACAGTGGCGCCAGGACCTTCTCTTTCTCTTACTTCTGTTGCTTGCAACTCTGGTTCCCTTCTCCTCCACCATCTCATGTAGGTACCATCTTTTTTTTTTTTTTTTTTTTTTTGGTAAGAATGCTTCTACTCTTAGAAAATTTCACATACGTGATACAAAATTATTAACTATAGTCACCACCCTGTACGTTAGATCCCCAGAACTTATTCATCTCATAACTGAAGGCTTGTACACTTCTTTAAAAATTGTATGTTTCAGGTGTCCAGCATTACAATTCAACATCTGCATACACTGCAAAGTGGTCACCACTGCAAGTCTAGTGACCGCCCATCACCATCCAGTTGCCCCTTCACCCATTTCACCCAACTGCCAACCTTCTTCCCCTCTAGTAACCACTGATCTGATCTCTGTACCTATGAGTTTGTTTTTGTTTTGTTTTGATTGTTTTGTTTTTTTAGATTCCACATATTGTGAAATTACGTATCAAGAATATGTGCTTTCTCTGTCTGACTTACTTCACTTAGCATAATACCTTCAGGGTTCATCCATGTTGTTGCAAACGGCAGGATTTCCTCCTCTTTCATGGCCGAGTAGTGTTCCCTTGTGTGTGTGTGTGTGTGTGTGTGTGTGTGTGTACCACATTATGTATATATATCACATCTTCTTTTATTATTTATTTTAACATCTTTATAAGAGTGTAATTGCTTTACAATGTTGTGTTAGTTTCTGCTCTATAACAAAGTGAATCAGCTATACATATATCCCCATATCTCCTCCCTCTTGCATCTCCCTCCCACCCTCCCTATCCCACCCCTCTAGGTCATCACAGAGCACCGAGCTGATCTCCCTGTGCTATGCAGCTGCTTCCCACTAGCTAGCTATTTTACATTTGATAGTGTATATGTCAATGCTACTCTCTCACTTCGTCCCAGCTTACCCTCCCCCGTCCCTGTGTCCTCAAGTCCATTCTGTATGGTATGTCTGTGTCTTTATTATTCCTGTCCTGCCCCTAGGTTCATGAGAACCATTTATTTTTAGATTCCATATATATGTGTTAGCATACGGTATTTGTTTTTCTCTTTCTGACTTACTTCACTCTGTATGACAGACTCTAGGTCCATCTACCTCACTACAAATAATTCAATTTCGTTTCTTTTTATGGCTGAGTAATATTCCATTGTATATAT